>NC_092246.1:20666528-20704028 GCF_036320965.1 Panulirus ornatus | reverse complement strand
GACTATCCAACGCTTCATTTTCCATACCTTTCATCCATTTCCTACATCCTTTTCAACCCATTCTCTAAATCCTTTTAACCCATTTTCTAAATCCTTTCAACCCATTTTCTAAATCCTTTCATCCATATCTGACTTCTTTCATCCATTTTCTAAATCCATGGAAAAAAGGTAAACAAATATATGTTACATGTGTAGCTATGACGTCACATTCAGGAAAGTGTAGGGTAATATATATATATATATATATATATATATATATATATATATATATATATATATATATATATATGGCATTCCTTTCACCTTTTGAAGAGAACAGTAAGGTGTTTGGGCACGACGGTACACTCCTTGAGCACGACGGTACACTCCTTGAGCACGACGGTACATTACTTGAGTACGATGGTGCACTCCTTGAGTACGACGGTACACTCCTTGAGCACGACGTTACACTCCTTGAGCACGACGGTACACTCCTTGAGTACGACGGTACACTCCTTGAGCACGACGGTACACTCCTTGAGCACGACGGTACACTCCTTGAGCACGATGGTACACTCCTTGAGCACGACGGTACATTACTTGAGTACGATGGTGCACTCCTTGAGTACGACGGTACACTCCTTGAGCACGACGTTACACTCCTTGAGCACGACGGGACACTCCTTGAGTACGACGGTACACTCCTTGAGTACGACAGTACACTCACTGAGCACGACGGTACACTCCTTGAGCACGACGGGACACTCCTTGAGTACGACGGTACACTCCTTGAGTACGACGGTACACTCCTTGAGCACGACCGTCGTACCCTCTACGAATATGGCCATCATGCTCGAGGGATCGTACCGTCGTGCCTAAAGGTAGTACCGTCGTGCTAAATGGTCGTACCGTTGTGATGAATGGTCGTACCGTCGTGCCGAATGGTCGTACCGTCGTGCCGAATGGTCGTACCGTCGTGCTGAATGGTCGTACCGTCGTGCCGAATGGTCGTACCGTCGTGCTGAAAGATCGTTCCGTCGTGCGGAAGACGTCATTTAAAGACTCTGGACACACTTCGAGAATGACTAATGAGAGAAAATGGAGTGCGTGTTCCCGAGTTACAACATGGTCAAGTGGACGTAACCCTCATGAGGCTATTCAAAACAAGAGGAATTATACATAAACATACCAACACTACAATATATATATATATATATATATATATATATATATATATATATATATATATATATATATATATATATATACATATACACAAAACGAACTTTGAAGAAATTAAATAAACGCGTTATTTAAACTACACAGAGAAATACGTCGGTTAATTTAATGGTTTTGCTGAATTTGTGGTGATTCAAATTTCTCCACTGTATATATATATATATATATATATATATATATATATATATATATATATATATACACATATAACCTATGAGCTGTTGGTGTAGGCTGCACACACCCGCTATTTGACAGCGTATTAACATTTGGATTATTAGGGTGGACAACTCATTTGAATATGTATTTGATGCATATCGTGTTAATTATCAGTTAATTCTTTACCAGTGGTATATATACCTATCTATCTATCCATCTCTCTCTCTCTCGCACTCTCTCTCTCTCTCTCTCTCTCTCTCTCTCTCTCTCTCTCTCTATATATATATATATATATATATATATATATATATATATATATATATATATAAATATTCCCTGGAGAGGGTAAGGCTGTCAATTTTTTAACCATTTTCGTTGCCCTTGTGTGGCCAAACATGAGCAGCATATTCTCATGTATGGCCTCATGCAGGATAAGAAATGCTTGCTGTATATATTTCCTTATCCATATACCTGAACGCTAACTCGGATATTAGCCAGAAGAATGTTTGTCTCCTTCATTCCCATACACGGGTGGGACTGTGGCAGGAGACTGGGGAAGACATCAGCCACCCAAGTCTCACTCACGAACAATCTAGGGACATCTTTCCCGAGAACATTAAGTTGGGCTCAAAAACATCGTCCATATATAATAACAACCCAGGAGATCGTCTACGTTCCCTTGTAAGTTGATGCGATCCTCTCCGCTCTTCACTTCCTTCTTGGCATCATCTGCAAACAGAGGCAGGTATGTTTCCAAAGCTTCTGGCAAGTTATTTACACGTCAAGAAAAAAAAAAAGCAATGGTCCCAATACAGACCCCTGGTGCACGCCATTGGTGACCTTAACCCATTTAGACATGGCTTCCCTCCATTCCCACCCAACAAGATAATCCTGCATGAAAGTCCATTTTCTTCAGCAGTGTGAGTAAGGCTCCACGCGTAAAGGCGAGGGTGTGCAATGCAAGGATTCTGTCCTTGTCTGTAGGTTTCAACATGTCTTGAAATTTGGACCATTCTTTCTTGTGTGGATCCAGGAAGCATCTTGCAAACGTACACTCCTTCATCGCCATGGCTTATACCAAGCGTTCATCAATCACCATAAAACTATATTCAAAAGATAAAGATATGCTTGATTCATTGAGTTAAAAGATGACGAAAAACTAAAGACAAGATACAGCGACTGGACTTGAAATAGAAACTGTCACTGGGATACGAAGTAAATACAACTAAATAAGCAGGAGCGCAATACAATCATACAACAGAAACAGCTGTGTCGCGAAATGAATATGGTCAAGAACAGAATATATAAGTTAATATTATTCATGCAGAATATCACTAACTCTAGTTATCCGCTGCATATCATTTTATATGTAAATACCTACACAATAAATATATTACGATGGCATGATGTTCGTCATTTCATCGCAGTTGTCATAGTTCATTTAACAATATTCCAACAGTAATGCTTTTCTTCTACCTAGAATTAAAACAAAAATTACGTAGTAGCAATGGCAATAATGATTCATCTCGTGACAATTCATAATACTGAAATAGATGTAATAATAATGATAATAATAATAATAATGATACTACACATAATGAAAATAAAAAGAGGTATTGATGACACTAATATATATATATATATATATATATATATATATATATATATATATATATATATATATATATATATATATATATATATGCTGTAACTGAACAATTTTTAAATCATTCTGCCCACCTAATCCATCAAGGTAGATGACAATGACAGATTAAACAACACGACAAAGTGTTCAGACCACAAACTCTCCAGTGGAGGTTAAATGCGGAAAAATGATTACACAAGTGACGACCAAACACAGTGGTTGCTGCCCTCGCCGTGGTGGTGTCAGGCAGAGCACGGTGGAATAATGCGTTTCCACCTGAAGCCCTGTTCATCACCTGAACGTGAAATGAACACTTGAACATTAACGTGTACGTGAGAGGGACATTTATACAAGAACAGCGGGTCTACAAGAACATTTGTAAGTTAACTACGTTAAGGGAAAATTTGTATATTAATTGTTCGTTAGTGAAATACTTGTATATTCATTACTTGATCATTGCCTGAATGTCGAGGGAACACTCATACTTTAACTGAGTCGACAAAAATACCTCGTGCATTAACTGAAAGCATAAATGAATACTTGTACGTTTAGTGAAGTCTCAAGCATTCACTCAGAGAGGTTGTTCAATAACCTGATCAATGTTTGTTTACCTACAGCCTGGTCCTGCCACCATGAAACCTTAAGGTAATACCACCTCACGAAACCTTGAGGTATTACCACCTCACGAAGCCTTGAGGTATTACCACCTCACGAAACCTTGAGGTATTACCACCTCACGAAGCCTTGAGGTATTACCACCTCACGAAGCCTTGAGGTATTACCACCTCACGAAGCCTTGAGGTATTACCACCTCACGAAACCTTGAGGTATTACCACCTCACGAAGCCTTGAGGTATTACCACCTCACGAAGCCTTGAGGTATTACCACCTCACGAAGCCTTGAGGTATTACCACCTCACGAAGCCTTGAGGTATTACCACCTCACGAAGCCTTGAGGTATTACCACCTAATGAAGCCTTGAGGTATTACCACCTCACGAAGCCTTGAGGTATTACCACCTCACGAAACCTTGAGGTATTACCACCTCACGAAGCCTTGAGGTATTACCACCTCACGAAGCCTTGAGGTAATACCACCTCACGAAACCTTGAGGTATTACCACCTCACGAAACCTTGAGGTATTACCACCTCACGAAACCTTGAGGTATTACCACCTCACGAAGCCTTGAGGTAATACCACCTCACGAAGCCTTGAGGTATTACCACCTCACGAAACCTTGAGGTATTACCACCTCACGAAGCCTTGAGGTATTACCACCTCACGAAGACTTGAGGTATTACCACCTCACGAAGCCTTGAGGTATTACCACCTCACGAAACCTTCAGGTATTACCACCTCACGAAACCTTCAGGTATTACCACCTCACGAAACCTTAAGGTATTACCGCCTCACGAAACCTTAAGTACTTCTCCGGCTGCGTTTTACTTGAAATCTTTTAAGTGTATACTAGTGCAATGATAATGTAGTCTTGTTCTACGTGAACATTTGAACGACTGTACGTCCATTCAGAGGACTACGACTCAGTTGAACACACTCGCTGAAATTCATTGACTGAACAACCCTTATATTGCCTGAAGTGTTGTAGCTTGTGCTGCTGTTGTACTCTGACTGCTCTGAACTCGTATCGCACACCACTCTGGACACATCTGAAGACCTCAATGCCACTCGTCCATTCATCTGAAGAACTCGATCCCACTCGTCCATTCATCTCAAGGACTCGATCCCACTCGTCCATTCATCTGAAGGTCTCAATCCCACTCGTCCATTCATCTGAAGGACTCAATCCCACTCGTCCAATCATCTGAAGGATTCAATCCCACTCGTCCATTCATCTGAAGGATCCAATCCCACTCGTCCAATCATCTGTAGAACTCAATCCCGCTCGTCCAATCATCTGAAGGTCTCAATCCCACTTGTCCATTCATCTGAAGGATTCGATTCCAATACCGATGATTTTTTTTTTTCCATTTTCTATATCGAAGCCTCTCACATCTTCAAACAACCGCCAGCCTACACGTAAGATTATCTTATAATCTTTTCCCTTCGTCCTCCTGCACCTGACACTTCTGTTCTTTGCTGATAATCTGCACTGGTGGGTACGAGGTGCCTGGGACAACTGGAGGAGTTAATGTCCTCATTTTTCTCATTGTGACTAATTAATGAGTCCCCGGAGATCAGTCTTGCTGGCAGACGCGTCAGGACCAGGCCTGGAAGCTGACCGTTAAAAGCAAGTTTAAAAGTATAGTTACGATTGTTTCAGTTTAATTGAAGGCATTTACAGTCATTCAGTTTCTCCGTCCAAATGTTATCGGTGTTTCGTACGTCATGCGGCTTCATTTCCATTCAAACTTTATGAGTTATTTCTAATGTAATATTTGAACTGATATCTTAAGGTTAACACATTTGCTCCACATGAACAGCAATACAAGTTCTAATGGTTATCATCATCATTACATAAATCCAGGACCCTATTCATTGGGCTACTGGAGCATTCAGAATGCACTCCACTCAGGAGCAGGGAAATGATGGACTCCTTTGGAGCGAGATGGTCCTTACTAAGACACTTCTCTCCCCTCAACTGAATGTGATATAGTCTCGCTAAAGATGAGTTTTCGCTCGGTGGGTATTTTCTAACTCCCGGAGTTCAGTGGCATCAGTCTATGGGTGTGTATGTGTGTGTGTATATATATATATATATATATATATATATATATATATATATATATATATATATATATATATATATACAGGAACAAAGTGCATATGAACGCGCACCTTCATAGAACATACAAACCTCCAACAGCCAGGATCGAACATGGGAACCCTGTGCACCCCCTATGGATTAAATCAAAGGTTCCATCACGGGGTTACGAGGCGAAAGAATAATTACCCCCGCTAGGCTATAGCTAAGTTGGACGCGCATGAGCGCTCCCCCCCCCCCCCCCCCCCCCTTCGTTAGGCTAAAGCTAAGACGCACCAGAGTAGGTTGAAGAGAGGGGGGGGTGATGTCTTAATACAGCCAGTTTTTTCAGGATTGGAATGAACGGGTCAGAAACTGTACTAATAAAGGAATATAATCACTTTCATCAATAATAAATATGGTACTAAACTCATTTTTTTTCATTTCATTATACCTTGTCGCTGTCTCCCGCGTTAGCGAGGTTGCGCAAGGAAACAGATGAAAGAATGGCCCACGAAAGAACGTCCACATATGCACATATACATACCTATACATCTCAACGTATACATACATATACACACACAGACATATACATATATACACATGTACATCAATCATACTGTCTGCCCTTATTCATTCCCGTCGCCACTCATCCACACATGAAATAGCAACCCCCTCCCCCCGCATGTGCGCGAGGTAGCGCTAGGAAAAGACAACAAGGGCCATATTCGTTCACACTCAGTCTCTAGCTGTCACGTATAATGCACCAAAACCACAGCTCCCTTTCCACATCCAGGCCCCACAGAACTTTCCATGGTTTACCCCAGACGCTTCACATGCCCTGGTTCAATCCACTGACAGCACGTTGACCCCGGTATACCACATCGTTCCAATTCACTCTATTCCTTGCACACCTTTCACCCTCCTGCATGTTCAGACCCCGATCACTCAATATCTTTTTCACTCCATCTTTCCACCTCCAATTTGGTCTCCCACTTCTCCTTGTTCCCTCCATTTCTGACATATATATCATCTTTGTCAATCTTTCCTCACTCATTCTCTTCATGTGAACAAACCATTTCAAAACACCCTCTTCTGCTCCCTCAACCACACTCTTTTATTACCACACATCTCTCTTACCCTTTCATTACTTACTCGATCAAATCACCTCACACCACATATTGTCCTCAAACATCTCATTTCCAGCACATCCAACCTCCTCCGTACAACTCTATCTATAGCCCATGTCTCGCAACCATATAACATTGTTGGAACCACTATTCCCTTAAACATATCCATTTTTGCTCACCAAGATAACGTTCTCGACTTCCACACATTCTTCAACGCTTCTAGAACTTTCGCCCCTTCCCCAACCCTATGATTCACTTCCGCTTCCATGGTTCCATCCGCTGCTGAATCCACCCCCAGATATCTAAAACACTTTACTTCCTCAAGTTTTTCTCCATTCAAACTTACCTCCCAATTGACTTGTCCCTCAACCCTACTGTACCTAATAACCTTGCTCTTATTCACATTTACTCTCGGTTTTCTTCTTTCACACACTTTACCAAACTCAGTCACCAGCTTCTGCAGTTTCTCACCCGAATCTGTCACCAGTGTTGTATCATCAGCAAACAACAAAAGGTAAATAAAGGTAACTAAAGCGCGTAAGACAAGGGAAAAAATGGGAACATCGGTGAAGGGGGCTAATGGGTAGGACAAGTAGTGGTGATGTGAGAAGGAGATTGAGTGAGCATTTTGAAGGTCTGTTGAATGTTTGATGATAGAGTGGCAGATGTAGGGTGTTTTGGTGGAGGTGTTCAAAGTGAGAGGTTTAGGGAGAATGATATGGTAAACAGAGAAGAGGCAATAAAAGCTTTGCGGAAGATGAAAGCCGGCAAGGCAGCAGGTTTGGATGGTATTGCAGTGGAATTTATTAAAAAAAGGGGGTGACTTTATTGCTGACTGGTTGGTAAGATAATTCAATGTATGTATGACTCATGGTGAGGTGCCTGAGGATTGATGGAATGTTTGCATGGTGCCATTGTACAGAGGCAAAGGGGATAAAAGTGAGTGCTCAAATTACAGAGGTATAAGTTTGTTGAGTATTCCTGGTAAATTATATGGGAGGGTATTGATTGAGAGGGTGAAGGCATTTACAGAGCATCAGATTAGGGAAGAGCAGTGTGGTTTCAGAAGTAGTAGAGGATGTGTTGATCAGGTGTTTGCTTTGAAGAATGTATGTGAGAAATACTTAGAAAAGCAAATGGATTTGTATGCAGCATTTATGGATCTGGAGACGGCATATGATAGAGTTGATAGAGGTGCTCTGTGGAAGGTATTAAGAATATATGGTGTGGGAGGCAAGTTGTTAGAAGCAGTGAAGAGTTTTTATCGAGGATGTAAGGCATGTGTACGTGTAGGAAGAGAGGAAAGTGATTGGTTCTCAGTGAATGTTGGTTTGCGCAAGGGTGCGTGATGTCTCCATGGTTGTTTAATTTGTTTATGGATGGGGTTGTTAGGGAGGTGAATGCAAGAATTTTGGAAAGAGGGGCAAGTATGCAGTCTGTTGTGGATGAGAGAGCTTGGGAAGTGAGTCAGTTGCTGTTCGCTGATGATACAGCACTGGTGACAGATTCGGGTGAGAAACTAAACTCAGTTCCTTAAAATAAAATAGTTGACTTTGAGCACAAACTCATGAGTTTCGATCCTAAATTCATCACTAACGTTTTTAATGTTGATGTATACTGAATAATTCTCCCAGAGGTTACTGGTTCAAATATTAATGGAATTCCCAGCACTTGATATTTTCACATTACTTTGACTATGTGTAGTCAATACATCATTTACTTTCGATGGTAAATGCTTTCCTCAAAGTTTTTGGCATGGCTAGGGGGTAATACCTTATGAGCATTTTCGGCACGAGAAAAAATTAAGTTATGAGCATTTTCGACAAGAGGAAAAAATTTTTATGGGCATTTTCGACAAGAGAAAAATTAAGTCATGGGCATTTTCGACGTAAGTAAATGAAAAATAAATAACTACTTGGCTCGACCTTCCGTGCTGGCTTTGTACACACACACACAAAAAAAAACTCAGCCACCTCCAGTTTCCTTACCACTGCCCCTACGTTTAAATTCAAGCATTAATGTGATCTATGGAGAGTTGTGAGGTGGTGAACTGATCATAGAGTCTTGGGGAGGCCATACCCCGACTTCCCTCCCTCCCTCCCTCACTTCGGTCGGTTAAGATGGGCGGAGCCTGCCTTACCTTACATCACCAACTGCCACTTTTATCTTTTCTTTTTTAAATTGACGGCGTCTCCCACGTACAGCTACTTGCAACGATTCTGTTACAGAACTTTTAAGACGTAATATTCCTCGGCAGTGAAAGCAAAAAGGCAATCCACAGTATGAATTCTCCTAAATTATACCAAAGGTACATGAGGAAAAAGAAACGCCGGGTGGTGACGCAATGAGCGTCTGTGTCGTACCCCGCGTGACGACGCAACGAGCGTCTGTGTCGTACCCCGGGTGACGACGCAACGAGCGTCTGAGTCGTACCCCGCGTGATGACGCAACGAGCGTCTGTGTCGTACCCCGGGTGATGACGCAACGAGCGTCTGTGTCGTACCCCGGGTGATGACGCAATGAGCGTCTGTGCCGTACCCCAGGTGACGACGCAACGAGCGTCTGTCGTACCCACGGGTGATGACGCAACGAGCGTCTGAGTCGTACCCCGGGTGATGACGCAACGAGCGTCTGTATCCTACCCCGGGTGACGACGCAACGAGCGTCTGTGTCGTAGCCCGGGTGACGACGCAACGAGCGTCTATGCCATACCCCGCGTGATGACGCAACAAGCGTCTGTGTCGTAACCCGGGTGACGACGCTAGTGCGACACCGAGCTTGAGATCAACACATCTCAACTCAACATCCCTCAACACCAACCCATCTTACCATACGAAACTCAGTAAACAAGATGAACACGTACAAAACACACATAACATCAATATATATATCTTTCCTCACCAAGATCGCATGTCAACGAAAGAAAGAAATAGATAGATAGATAGATAGATAATCAAAAAGAGTGAGTTACATAGTTACACAAGACCACAAAGACCCAAGATACAAGCTAGGTAGTCTGGCTTTTCAACATTACTGAAAAAAAATGCAGTCCCCCCTTAAAGGCAGCAAAAGAAAACGAGCGTAAAATTCTCTCTCTCTCTACCATCGGCAACACGCCAGACGGAAGTAGTAAGAAATACCTTGCAGGATTAATATGCCCTGACGAAATCATTATGGGGAAAGTCATAGACCAGAGTGAACATGAATATGTCAGGCATCCACCCCACCCACCCACCACCTCCATCACCGAACGACGTGCATCCCTTCAGTTTTTGTTAGAGAGAGAGAGAGAGAGAGAGAGAGAGAGAGAGAGAGAGAGAGAGAGTCTCACTCACCCTGCCCCTGGAATCTCTACGGGTCGTATTACTAGAGAGAGAGAAAGAGAGAGAGAGAGAGAGAGAGAGAGAGAGAGAGAGAGAGAGAGAGAGAGAGAGAGAGAGAGAGAGTGTATCTCACTCACCCTGCCCCTGGGATCTCTACGGGTCGTATTACCAATGATTACAAAGAAAAAATCAACCTCCTGGCCTTCTGTGAGGGAGGGGGTTGGGGGGGCGTGAAGCCGCCATGAGATGAACAAGAGAACGAGTCATGAAGGGTGATGACTGGTGTCTGACGGGTGAAGCGGTATCTGGTGGGTGACCCCCGGTTACTGGCGGGTGAAGTGGTTACTGACGGGTGAACTGGTTTCTGACGGGTGAAGCGGTTACGAAAGAGTGAACCGGTTGCTGGTGGGTGAACCTGTTTCTAAGGGTGAACCGGTTGCTGACGGGTGAATCGGTTGCTGACGGGTGAACCAGTTACTGACGGGTGAACCGGTTTCTCACGGGTGAACCGGTTACTAACGAATGAACCGGTTGCTGGAGGGTGAAACTTTTTCTAACGATGAACCGGTTGCTGACGGGTGAACCGGTTACTGACGGGTGAGGCAAATAACGTGCCTCGTGGTTATGACAGCCTCATAACCACGGCCAAATTGTTGCAATTCCATTACGAGCAACGCGGGGGTGCGATACGTGTAGCTGGGGGGGGGGGGGGGTAGTATTACCTGATGACTCCCGCTAAAAGAAGAATCAGTGTGAAATCGGAGAGTTGTTGGTTGGCTGGCTGGCTGGCGTGGTAGGTAGGTAGGTAAATAGGTAAGGTGACGTGGTAGGAAAGCAAATAGGTAGGGTGGCGTGGTGGGTAGGTAGGAAAATACGTAGGGTGGCGTGGTAGGTACATAAATTGGTAGGCTGGCGTGGTAGATAGGTAGGTAGGTAGGTAGGCTGGCGTGGTAGGTAGGTAAACAGGTAGGTTGGCGTGGTAGGTAGATAGGCAGGCAGGCTAGGTAGGCAGGTAGGTAGGTAGGCTGGCGTGGTAGGTAGGTAGGTAGGTAGGCAGGCAGGTTACGTAGGCAGGTAGGTAGGCAGGCAGGCTACGTAGGCAGGTAGGTAGGCAGGCAGGCTACGTAGGCAGGTAGGTAGGCAGGCAGGCTACGTGGGCAGGTATGTAGGCAGGCAGGCTACGTAGGCAGGTAGGTAGGCAGGCAGGCTACGTAGGCAGGTAGGTAGGTAGGTAGGCAGGCTACGTAGGCAGGTAGGTAGGTAGGTAGGCAGGCTACGTAGGCAGGTAGGTAGGTAGGTAGGCAGGCTACCGTGGTAGGCAGGTAGGTAGGTAGGCAGGCTACGTAGGTAGGTAGGTAGGCAGGCTACCGTGGTAGGCAGGTAGGTAGGTAGGCCTGGCCTGATCCTCGCCGCCCGGGGCCATCACAGACTAACGCCATCCCGGGTTAGTTTGGAGAATGGAAATAGCAGCGCGTTTCCCTGGGTGACTGGCGGATAAATTGTACTTACGGAGGACACCGTGTCTTCATTACCAGCCTCCTCCCGCTCCTTCCACACACACGCACACACAATAACACACACTCCCCGACCCTGATCTCCCTGATATCCCTGATTTTTTACCCGTAAGATATGCCAGCTTGGTAGATATCACCTCCCAAATGGGGTCTTCAATGCCTAATAAGGCGAGAAATGGCATGGAAATGCACTTACCCAACTGCCAGTAATTGATTGTTCGCTAAAAAATGCAGACAATTTTGGGCGTATAAAAAGCCCGTGTCTTTTGGGGTTGGGGGGGGGGAGGGCTCGGAGGCGGGGGGCCCCCAGCGGGGATGGGCCCTCGGGGAACGCTTCCTGCAGACCTGCGGGCTTTTGCCGTAATAGGATTAATAAAGGTGGGCGGTATCGGTGGTGGGGCGCCGCGGCCCCCCCCGGGCGCGAACCCGGGGTCCTTAGGTGCCGGGGTCGACTCCTGCCGGTGTCGACGGCGCCTTGATGAAGGATATCTTACGGCGGCTCCGAGACCTCCCTGCTCCCCTGCTGCTGGCGAGGAGGAGGAGGAGGAAGAGGAGGAGGAGGAGGAGGAGGAGGAGGAGGAGGAGGAGGAGGAGGGAGAGGGAAGGTGAGACGGAGAGAGAGAGAGGGAGGAGTGGAGTGGTGTTGGTGAGGATGGCAGAGCAGCTGGCGAGAGTGAGAGGGCACGGCGGGCGGGCGGGCGGGCGGGCGGGCGGCGGGGCACCAGCCTCCTCCTCCTCCTCCTCCTGCTGGCGGTGTGACCTGACCCGGGCACGCTCGGCAGGTCAACACAGTGGGCGAGGAGAGGGAGGCGGGATGGGTAATCAGGCACGACCCTACACATTGGCCAGACACCACGGTAAGAGGCCCCTCGAGATGACTGGTAAGTCACTCCTCTTGATCATGACTGGTAAGTCACTCCCCTGACCATGACTGGCAAGTCACTCCTCTTGACCATGACTGGTAAGTCACTCCCCTGACCATGACTGGTAAGTCACTTCCCTGACCATGGCTGGTAAGTCACTCCCCTGACCATGACTGGTAAGTCACTCCCCTGACCATGACTGGTAAGTCACTCCCCTGAGCGAACTGGTAAGTCACTCCCCTGACCATGACTGGTAAGTCACTCCCCTGACCATGACTGGTAAGTCACTCCCCTGACCATGACTGGTAAGTCACTCCCCTGACTATGACTGGTAAGTCACTCCTCTTGACCATGACTGGTAAGTCACTCTCCTGAATATGACTGGTAAGTCACTCCTCTTCATCATGACTGGTAAGTCACTCTCCTGAATATGACTGGTAAGTCACTCCTCTTGACCATGACTGGTATGTCACTCCCCTGACCATGACTGGTAAGTCACTCCCCTGACCATGGCTGGTAAGTCACTCCCCTGACCATAACTGGTAAGTCACTCCCCTGACCATAACTGGTAAGTCACTCCCCTGACCATGACTGGTAAGTCACTCCCCTGACTATGACTGGTAAGTCACTCTCCTGACCATAACTGGTAAGTCACTCCCCTGACCATAACTGGTAAGTCACTCCCCTGACCATGACTGGTAAGTCACTCTCCTGACTATGATTGGTAAGTCACTCCTCTTGATCATGACTGGTAAGTCACTCTCCTGAATATGACTGGTAAGTCACTCCCCTGACCATGACTGGTATGTCACTCCCCTGACCATGACTGGTAAGTCACTCCCCTGACCATGACTGGTAAGTCACTCCCCTGACCATAACTGGTAAGTCACTCCCCTGACCATGACTGGTAAGTCACTCCCCTGACCATGACTGGTAAGTCACTCCCCTGACCATAACTGGTAAGTCACTCCCCTGACCATGACTGGTAAGTCACTCCCCTGACCATAACTGGTAAGTCACTCCCCTGACCATAACTGGTAAGTCACTCCCCTGACCATAACTGGTAAGTCACTCCCCTGACCATGACTGGTAAGTCACTCTCCTGACTATGACTGGTAAGTCACTCCTCTTGACCATGACTGGTAAGTCACTCTCCTGACCATGACTGGTAAGTCACTCTCCTGACCATAACTGGTAAGTCACTCCCCTGACCATGACTGGTAAGTCACTCCCCTGACCATGACTGGTAAGTCACTCTCCTGACCATAACTGGTAAGTCACTCCCCTGACCATGACTGGTAAGTCACTCCCCTGACTATGACTGGTAAGTCACTCTCCTGACCATAACTGGTAAGTCACTCCCCTGACCATAACTGGTAAGTCACTCCCCTGACCATGACTGGTAAGTCACTCTCCTGACTATGACTGGTAAGTCACTCCTCTTGACCATGACTGGTAAGTCACTCCCCTGACCATGACTGGTAAGTCACTCCCCTGACCATGACTGGTAAGTCACTCCCCTGACCATGACTGGTAAGTCACTCCCCTGACCATGACTGGTAAGTCACTCCCCTGACCATAACTGGTAAGTCACTCCCCTGACCATGACTGGTAAGTCACTCCCCTGACCATGACTGGTAAGGCACTCCCCTGACCATGACTGGTAAGTCACTCTCCTGACCATAACTGGTAAGTCACTCCCCTGACCATAACTGGTAAGTCACTCCCCTGACCATAACTGGTAAGTCACTCCCCTGATGATGACGAAGATGACTACCTGTCAGGCAGGTCATGGGGAGATGAAGCGTTGGGGAGAGACTGTTCGTACTGGGGAGATAACTAACTACCCGGGGAGGCCGTTAGTGGGAGGAAGGGAAGGAGAGGATATTGTTGGTCGGGGGGGGGGGGGGGGATATGGTTGGTCGGGGAGGGGGGGAGGGGAGGATATTGTTGGTCGGGGGGGGGATATGGTTGGTCGGGGAGGGGGGGAGGGGAGGATATTGTTGGCAGGGGAGGGAAGGGAGGATATGGTTGGTCGGGGGGGAAGGGGAGGATATTACTGGTCGGGGGGAGGAGGGGAGGATACTGTTGGTCGGGGGGAGGAGGGGAGGATATTACTGGTGGGGGGGAAGGGGAGGATATCACTGGTGGGGGGGAGGAGGGGAGGATATTACTGGTTGGGGGGAAGGGGAGGATACTTTTGTTCGGGAGGGGAGGGGGAGGTCGAGAAACTCTACCCTCCCCCTCCCTTCCTCAACATCGACCCCCCCCCCCCCACACCGGTGAGGTTACTCTGGGGAGACGGAAGGGGGGGGAGGGAAGGGTGGGGGAGGGGAGAGGTAAGGTCGGGAGTCGGGAAAATTCTCCCCCCCCACCCCACCCCCCAGCGACGCTCCGGGGGGGGGAGGGGGGGAGGGGCAGCCATATTGGAACGCTGTCTGGGGTTAATTAGGGTAAAATATTGGCGTCGGGTAACGCTAGTAATCAAAGGATTGACCCGGATGATTACCTTAGTAACGAGGACTGTTACCCACCCCCCCCCAGGGTAGGGGTGGTAACGAGGAGAGGGGGAGATGAGAAGGGGAGATGAGAAGGGGGGGGGCTGTTGCTCCCAGCTTTCTCTACCACAAGACTACGCTAAGAGAGAGAGAGAGAGAAAGATCTCTCTCTCTCTCTCTCTCTCTCTCTCTCTCTCTCTCTCCCTGGTGATGCTGACGAGGGCATGACCCACACCGACCACCGTCACAACCCCGTCACGCTTTATAACACCACCCATCACCATCACCCATCACCACGGTCTCCACCATCACCATAAACACTACCGTCTCTCTCAAGATCACCACCATCACCACCAGCGGTTCACCTGCCATCACCCA
This sequence comes from Panulirus ornatus, assembly GCF_036320965.1. NCBI lineage: Eukaryota > Metazoa > Arthropoda > Malacostraca > Decapoda > Palinuridae > Panulirus > Panulirus ornatus. The sequence continues at coordinate 20,688,601 of NC_092246.1, read as the reverse complement.
TCACCACCACTCCCCTCCCGTCACCATCACCACCACTCCCCTCCCGTCACCAGCGTCACCATCACCCATCACCACCACTCCCCTCCCGTCACCATCACCACCACTCCTCCTCTCAACCACACTACCACAATCCAGTGTCAGCAAATCCACCAACTGTTTCTTCCTTCTCTTCCTACCCTTCTCTTCCCTCCTCCTCCTCCTCTTCTTCCTCTTCTCCCCTCCTCCCCTTCTTCTTCCTCTTCCCTCCTCCTCCCCTTCTTCTTCCTCTTCCCTCCTCCTCCTCTTCTTCTTCCTCTTCTCCCCTCCTTTTCTTCTTCTTCCTCTTCTCCCCTCCTTTTCTTCTTCTTCCTCTTCTCCCCTCCTCCTCCTCTTCTTCCTCTTCTCCCCTCCTCCCCTTCTTCTTCCTCTTCCCTCCTCCTCCTCTTCTTCTTCCTCTTCTCCCCTCCTTTTCTTCTTCTTCCTCTTCCCCTCCTCCTCCTCTTCTTCCTCTTCTCCCCTCCTCCTCTTCTCTCCTCCTCTTCTTCTTCTTCCTCTTCCCCTCCTCCTCCTCCTCCTCCTCCCCCCCTCCGCCTCCTCGACACATAAAGAATTTTTACCCAGGGCGGCGTTATCAGGTAATTAGCGGCGAATTACAACGCTAATTGAGAATTTACGGAGTAATTACGACGAGTGGTAATGGACGCTCCAGCTTCCATTTTAATATTGGTGATTGTGTCGCCATTTTTGAGACCGGGGGGTGGGGGTGGGGGTGGGGGGGGAGCCTTAGTGTGGGGAGAGATGGTGGGGGGGTCTCTCTGGGGTGAGAGAGAGAGAGAGAGAGAGAGAGAGAGAGAGAGAGAGAGAGAGAGAGAGAGAGAGAGAGAGAGAGAGAGTGTGTGTGTGTGTGTGTGTGTGTGTGTGTGTGTGTGAGAGAGAGAGAGAGAGAGAGAGAGAGAGAGAGAGAGAGAGAGAGAGAGAGAGAGAGAGAGAGAGAGAGAGAGCCTCCCCCCCCACACACACCTCCACGCCACCTGTTGACTCAATTTCCTGTTATTAATACCATGTAATTATTTTAATTGAAGTGATAACTTTTTTTTCCTCTCTTCTGTCTTTTTTTTTTTTAGGATATTTTCACCGGGTGGACAGAGTTAATATGTCTGGCTCCACTCTCGTAATATCACAGGAATTTTTGTGTTAAGCATTGCTGGAATGACTCAATCGGCGGTAATTAGTTTTTTGTAATTAATCACTGTATACACGAGCCAGGCCTCAGGGCCCCAAGCCTGCCCAGCACGGCTGGGGTTTAATTAAAACCCGGAGAACAACAACAACAACAACAACAACAGCAACACCACAACATAGAACGGACGCGAAATGAATGTGAATGAGGCCCATTATCATCACACGAGCTGCGGGCTCCATCACCACCCACCCACCCAACCACCCGATGGGGCCTGCCGACCAGGTACACGCCACAGAGAGAGAGAGAGAGAGAGAGAGAGAGAGAGAGAGAGAGAGAGAGAGAGAGAGAGAGAGAGAGAGAGAGAGAGAGAGTGTAAGTGCCTATTTGTACAGAAGGGGGGGTGGTAATACTCATGGTGGGGGTCCCCCCCTCCTCTTTAATCATACACCTTTTCAAACCTCTGTATGACGTCCACACACACACACACACACACACACACACACACACACACACACATACACACACACACACAGGTTCCTGCAGCTTATTTTCACCTAAACAACCATAGCGAGGTCGACGTAGGACACCGTCTAGCCTACGGACGTCCCCTTGGTAAACTCATGATTCAATCCTCATTCCTCTTCACTTCCTTCCTCTACGAGAAAAGCTCAACACGATGTTGAAAATGACATCGGCGAAAAATTCTATACCTCAAGCAGTGATATGAATCACCGGGGGCAATCCACTCATCATCCAACCTATTCATCCGTAGGTCCGACCCGGTGCATCTGGGAAGGCGTCTCGGGACGTGAATGAGAAGAAATGATTCTACTGGGGATGAGTGACGGGGTGTCTGAGTGATGATGAGTGGCCAGGTGTGTGTGTGTGTGTGTGTGTGTGTGTGTGTGTCCTGGCCACACAGGTATAGCCAACCATCACCACGTAGGACAGAGGACACTTGCATCCGTGCCAACGTCGTCTGTTTCCACCACAGTGTCAACGAGAATAGAGTCCAACACCATACTATATTTTACATTAAGAATCAAACACAACTCGACGATTGAATGTGGATTATACTGAAGCAAATCTATACCAGATTAATATATATATATATATATATATATATATATATATATATATATATATATATATATATATATATATATATATTTATATATATATCAGTGGCTGCACTTCTTACCTTGAGCGTGTGTTGCTGTATCCAGGATATGAATACAGTTCCCACCCAAAAATTACTAATACAAAAAAATATCGAATGATTTCATAAGCATGTGTAAACATTTTCAAACAAATCTAAATGTTCATTTACATGTGTATATATATGTAAGTGTTCATACACATACGTGTATGTACATGTTCATATGGTTCATACACATTTGTGTACGTAAATGTTCATACAGTTCACACACATGTATGTAAATATTCATACATATACGTATATGTAAACGATCATATGGTTCATAAACATCTGTGTGTACGTAAATGTTCATACAGTTCACACACATATATATATATGTAAACGTTCATACACATACGTATATATGTACGTATGAAAAAAAAGAAAAACATAAAAGATTTTGAGGACTGGAAGGTCGTGTCATGTAGCAACATGAATGGTTCTGGCTTCCTAGTAAAGGATTTTATTCCTAGTGTAGATAGACAGAGAGGAGAAAACGTTTATGCGTGACGATGAAGGAATATAATCTGGATATAGACAAGTTCAAGACCCCAATAAGCAATGTCCGGGTGATGTTATCATGTTTCTCGTGTGTATATAGAACTTCAAAGGCATACAGTATTCATAAGGTGGTTTTCAGACTCCAAATGCAATTCACATCACAATGTAATTTGCCACGTACGCATCTCACTCCACACTGTCATACATTCATACCACTTTAGCTTCACATGTAAACTGACTGTAGGCACTAAAGCCATCCCTCCCCTCCCTCCCTCCCCTCGCTCCCTCACTCACTCCCTGACCTGCAGCAAACAAGGCCTCGTCCCTGGCTATCTACCAACCTACTCATCACAGGGTTATGAGCCGGACGCCCTGCGCCATCGTGAGGTCCCCACAGGCCAGAGGTGACGTTAGTAACACCACGGACCATGGTAACACCACGGACCATGGTAATACCACAGAACATGGTAAGACCACGGACCATGGTAAGACCACGGACCACGGTAAGACCACGGACCACAGTAACACCACGGACCATAGTAACACCACGGACCATGGGAAGACCACGGACCATGGTAATACCACGGACCATAGTAATACCACAGACCATGGTAAGACCACAGACCATGGTAACACCACGGACCATGGTAAGACCACGGACTGAGCGCTGATATAGCTCTCGACGAAGTCATCCGATCACTTCGAGCGCGTTTCGGCCAATACATCTCCCCACACTACACCACACCACATCACACTCTCGTTCAACCGCATCCCCACCTCCTCCCTCAGAAGCCCCCTGCTGGACGTAAACACATCACCACTGGACTGAAGCGAACAACCCTACATCCCATCTTCAACTAAACACACCTCTCCCCCACGCCCTACCCACCCACGATCATGATGCGACCGCTCTTTTCCTGAAGCCTGTCGCCCCCGGGACAAGGCCGTGACCCGGGGCCAACCAAATCGCCCCTTCTCCTGGACCTCTCACTCGGCTCCTCCTCAAAGTGTCTGTTCGGTGAGACGGCCAGCGACGCGTCGGGTCAAGGGCACCTTCATGATGTGTGCTGATCCCGACCGACTTCCGCGACTACTTCGCCCTGAGGCAAGGAGCACGTCCAAGAACTCGACCTTTCCTCCTCCCTCCCTCTCTCTCTCTCTCACCTCCTCCTCCTCTTCCGACCTCATCAATCCATAGCCAGCCTCTCCTATCACAGAGCCACACACACACACACACACACACACACACACTTCCAACTCTAATTTGGATGATTCTGCACCCAGTCCTCTCTCCCTATCACACATCCCCTGCCGTGGGAGCTATGCCCTCTCTCCCATACACACACACACCTCCACCACATCATCTTCCACCTGCTCTCCCAACTACAAGCGGGCAACGCGCGTGTGTTCCGGGTGATTTACCTTCCCTCCTCCTCCTCCTCCCTGAAGAACTGTGCTCCCACCTCCCCTCCCATCCTACACCCATCACTCGGTTGCACAACTCGTCTCTCTTTAATCCCAAACTTCGTCTTGGAGGGAGGGGACGGGTGTAGCGCAACCCTTAATGATAAAAAAAAAAAAAGGGGCGAGGAGGAAAAAAAGGGGGGGGGGGGGTGACGCCGTTTTAACTCCATACGACACAAAAAGCCAAACATTTCAAAGAAAACGGAATATGGTTGGTTCGTTGTTTGGGCTTCAAGGATATCAACGGCCAAGGTCGTTAAGGCCGTTAATGTCGAGTTGTAACTACCAATCAAATGATCTTAAACACCTTCATCAGGTGACTGATACAATTCCAAGACCATACACGACCTAAACACACTACACATATGGCCACTACCTCTTTGATTCCTGGAACCTTAAAGCAAGACGGTACCAACGACCATGGGGTATATTATGACCTGGCCTTCACACCTGACCCCGAACTTAAGGGTCAGGCCAAAAGCCAATGGCCGTACTGTCGAGTTCACGTTACTAAAATATTCGTCGAACTCGATCGTAAGCGATACATACACACGCCATATTCTATCTAAATACTGTAGTGAACAAGGGAGCGCTGATCGAATTTTGAAGGAAAAGACATAAATCGCCAGTATCGAACGTATACTGAATTTCACCGTTGTGTCATTCAATACCCTACAAGAGAACATCCCAGAACTGTCATATACACACGCTGGTTTATATATATAAATTTCGTGGAATCTGACAAAACTGGAGAACGATTAAGAGAGAACGGAGGCGACATGTCCGTTTTCTTCCCGGATATATATTTGTTGGGATCCTATTACAAATACATTGAAATACCTTAATCCAACACCTAACATCAAAGTAGATGACTGATATCAAAATGACAGATTTCAAGTATATATATATATTTATTTATTTTGCTTTGTCGCTGTCTCCCGCGTTTGCGAGGTAGCGCAAGGAAACAGACGAAAGAAATGGCCCAACCCACCCCCACACACATGTACACACATACACGTCCCCACACGCAAATATATACACCCATACATCCCAACGTACACATACATACACACACACAGACATATACATATATATACACATGCACACAATTCACACTGTCTGCCTTTATTCATTCCCATCGCCACCTCGCAACACATGGAATAACATCCCCCTCCCCCCTCATGTGTGCGAGGTAGCGCTAGGAAAAGACAACAAAGGCGCCATTCGTTCACACTCAGTCTCTAGCTGTCATGCAATAATGCCCGAAACCACAGCTCTCTTTCCACATCCAGGCCCCACAGAACTTTCCAAGGTTTACCCCAGACGCTTCACATGCCCTGATTCAATCCATTGACAGCACGTCGACCCCGGTATACCACATCGATCCAATTCACTCTATTCCTTGCCCGCCTTTCACCCTCCTGCATGTTCAGGCCCCGATCCCTCAAAATCTTTTTCACTCCATCTTTCCACCTCCAATTTGGTCTCCCACTTCTCCTCGTTCCCTCCACCTCCGACACATATATCCTCTTGGTCAATCTTTCCTCACTCATTCTCTCCATGTGCCCAAACCATTTCAAAACACCCTCTTCTGCTCTCTCAACCACGCTCTTCTTATTTCCACACACACATATATATATATATGCTTTGTCGCTGTCTCCCACGTTAGCGAGGTAGCGCAAGGAAACAGACGAAAGAATGGCCCAACCCACCCACATACACATGTATATACATACACGTCCACACATGCAAATATACATACCTATACATCTCAACATATACATATATATAGACAGACACAGACATATACATATACATATTTTATCCCTGGGGATTGGGGAGAAAGAATACTTCCTACGCATTCCTCAAGTGTCGTAAAAGGCGACTAAAGGGGACGGGAGCGGGGGGCTGGAAACCATCCCCTCCTTGTATTTTAACTTTCTAAAAGGGGAAACAGAAGAAGGAGTCACGCGGGGAGTACTCATCCTCCTCAAAGGCTCAGACTGGGGTGTCTAAATGTGTGTGGATATAACCAAGATGAGAAAAAAGGAGAGATAGGTAGTATGTTTGAGGAAAGGAACCTGGATGTTTTGGCTCTGAGTGAAACGATATATATATGAGCTCACTTAACAATATAATAAAATGGTTATTCAAAACGTAGTACAACGTCCTAACACTGGCTTTATGTTTCCGGCACGACGTTGCCAGACCCGTAGTGTTGGACTACTGTGCGCCCTCACGTCAAGCTGCAGGGCCCCCTCACGTCAAGCTGCAGGGGCCGCTCACGTCAAGCTGCAGGGCCCCTCACGTCAAGCTGCAGGGGCCCCTCACGTCAAGCTGTAGGGCCCCCTCACGTCAATCTGCAGGGGCCCTTCACGTCAAGCTGCAGGGCCCCTCACGTCAGGCTGCAGGGGCCCCTCACGTCAAGCTGTAGGGGCCCCTCACGTCAAGCTGCAGGGCCCCCTCACGTCAAGCTGCAGGACCCTTCACGTCAAGCTGCAGGGGCCCCCCTCACGTCAAGCTGCAGGGCCCCTCATGTCAAGCTGCAGGGCTCCTCACGTCAAGCTGCAGGGCCCCCCTCACATCAAGCTGCAGGGCCCCCTCACGTCAAGCTGCACGGACCCTCACGTCAAGCTGCACGGCCCCCTCACGTCAAGCTGCAGGACCCCCTCACGTCAAGCTGCAGGGCTCCCCTCACGTCAAGCTGCAGGGCCCCCTCACTTCAAGCTGCAGGGCCCCTCACGTCAAGCTGCAGGACTCCCCTCACGTCAAGCTGCAGAGCCCCCTCACGTCAAGCTGCAGGGCCCCTCACGTCAAGCTGCAGGGCTCCCCTCACGTCAAGCTGCAGGACTCCCCTCACGTCAAGCTGCAGGGCCCCCTCACGTCAAGCTGCAGGGCCCCTCACGTCAAGCTGCAGGGGCCCCTCACGTTAAGCTGCACGGCCCCCTCACGTCAAGCTGCAGGGGCCCCTCACGTCAAGTTGCAGGGCCCCCTCATGTCAAGCTGCAGGGCCCTCACGCCAAGCTGCAGGGCCCCTCACGTCAAGCTGCAGGGGCCCCTCACATCAAGCTGCAGGGGCCCCTCACGTCAAGCTGCAGGGGCCCCTCACGTCAAGCTGCAGGGCTCCCCTCACGTCAAGCTGCAGGGCTCCCCTCACGTCAAGCTGCAGGGCCCCTCACGTCAAGCTGCAGGGCTCCCCTCACGTCAAGCTGCAGGGCCCCTCACGTCAAGCTGCAGGGCCCCCTCACGTCAAGCTGCAGGGCCCCCCTCACGTCAAGCTGCACGGCTCCCCTACGTCAAGCTGCAGGGCCCCCCCTCACGTCAAGCTGCAGGGCTCCCCTCACGTCAAGCTGCAGGGCTCCCCTCACGTCAAGCTGCAGGGCTCCCCTCACGTCAAGCTGCAGGGCCCCCCCTCACGTCAAGCTGCAGGGCTCCCCTCACGTCAAGCTGCAGGGCCCCCCTCACGTCAAGCTGCAGGGCCCCCTCACGTCAAGTTGCAGGGCTCCCCTCACGTCAAGCTGCAGGGCCCTCACGCCAAGCTGCAGGGCCCCTCACGTCAAGCTGCAGGGGCCCCTCACATCAAGCTGCAGGGGCCCCTCACGTCAAGCTGCAGGGGCCCCTCACGTCAAGCTGCAGGGCTCCCCTCACGTCAAGCTGCAGGGCTCCCCTCACGTCAAGCTGCAGGGCCCCTCACGTCAAGCTGCAGGGCTCCCCTCACGTCAAGCTGCAGGGCCCCTCACGTCAAGCTGCAGGGCCCCCTCACGTCAAGCTGCAGGGCCCCCCTCACGTCAAGCTGCAGGGCTCCCCTACGTCAAGCTGCAGGGGCCCCCCCTCACGTCAAGCTGCAGGGCTCCCCTCACGTCAAGCTGCAGGGCTCCCCTCACGTCAAGCTGCAGGGCTCCCCTCACGTCAAGCTGCAGGGCCCCCCCTCACGTCAAGCTGCAGGGCTCCCCTCACGTCAAGCTGCAGGGCTCCCCTCACGTCAAGCTGCAGGGCCCCTTCACGTCAAGCTGCAGGGTTCCCCTCACGTCAAGCTGCAGGGCCCCCCTCACGTCAAGCTGCAGGGCCCCCCTCACGTCAAGCTGCAGGGCCCCCCCTCACGTCAAGCGTTAGGTGCGGATCCCCTTACGCTGGGCATCTCGTCTAGCCTCGCGCCGGGCAGCCCACGGCGGGAGCAAGTCTTTACTTTTACAATGAATTCGGAGCTAAATAACAGCTCTTTTAATAAGTCCTATAAATGAAAAGGAAGTTTTTCTGCCCGAGGGGCATGGCCGTCAGCTATCCATAAACGCTAGAGTGATATATGAATACACAAACTCCAAACATTTTCTATACACTCTACACGTCTTTACCCTACTTGAATATCACTTATAGTGAGTATCTATTTTCTTAACAAATCACCAAAAATATGAGTCTCTAACAATCACTGTCGGCTTTCCTCACCACGCTAATGCACATTAACACGTCAAATGTATTTCAAACGGACAGAGATAAGAGGCTCTATCACATCGTACACCAACAGTCTGTCCTGACTACACAACACTAAACACCACATACTAAGTCATCACCACAACATACCACAATATCACAATATCTCTATATAAAACTTTCATCATGAATACCAAGACCATACTGAAATAACGGTAATATATATATATATATATATATATATATATATATATATATATATATATATATATATATATATATATCTTCTTTTTTTTTTGCTTTGTCGCCGTCTCCCGCGTCTGCGAGGTAGCGCAAGGAAACAGACGAAAGAAATGGCCCAACCCACCCCCATACACATGTATATATATACATATACATATATATATATATATATATATATATATATATATATATATATATATATAATATATATACATATATGGCATAAGGTCTTAAACAGCATCAGGTGTGTTTAAATCTGGGCCGCCATTGCAATGATCCAAACAATGTGGTAGGACGGCGCACATTTCCGGAGTGTGTGTGGCGGCTCCTGCGGCCGTAATGTTTTTCTAATCATGACGTACGGTAGCCGTTGCTGGCAGTTATGGTGATTGGACCAGCCCTCTCCATAATTCATTCAATAATACGTTTTTGCCTCGCCTCGCCTCGGTGCGAGACGGCAGCGCGCGGGCGGTTCCTTTACCGGCGGAAACGACGCCGGATGACATGCGGGTTTCCGTCCTTGTCGCCTCCGAATAAATACCGTTCTGGAACCCGGGTTGGTGACGCGTGCCGCGCTATTGAGACTCCTCCGGGCTAGAAGGGCCTCAATTCATTCCGGGGGGCGGACGGGCGGGAGGGCACGACGAATCTTCACCGTAACAATGGACGGCGTAAGACGAAAAATACCTTCCTCCGCCACCGGGTTGGCGGGGGGGGAGAGTAACAGCTTCCTGGTGAATATTTTGAATCCTACGTCGCGCAAATTAACTCCGATCAGCGCGCCATTGCTCACTGGGGCCGAGCAGCGCTCCTCCCAGGGAATCGGAGGCAACACCTGTGTTGGAGTGTTCCCACCCTGGGGTATTATTCATAACCTTCTCTTACCGGTATTTACCTTCACATATTTCATTAATCACAGTCATAAGACGACAGTACTTAACACTATATTATCATCACAACCGGCTAGTTTGTCTGGATAATATAGTCTCAATTGACATAAGAGTTTTTCCTGTAAACATAACCCAAGTCCACAGCGATAGTCTACCAGCCCAGGGTCTCGAGCTGACCCAAAACAAACCCTGAGTGTATAATATTAATCACTTCTATCTTCAACCATCCATCTAACTACTTTACCTCCATTAATACACCAGCCTTAAACAATCCATCTTATTGCCTTTAATCATTAGTACATAACGTTGTAACATCATGAATATCCTTCTACAAACCTACCCTGTACAATCCTCTCAAACATAAAAACACATTTCAGCAGTATTCACACACAACAGCTCAGAGATCTGAGTTATATACACTACAATCTCTAAGTACAGCTAAATGATTAAACACTACAATCTATAAGTACAGCTAAATGATTAAATCTTTATCCTCTGATTACTCGACTACATTAATGAAGGACAAGGGGGCAATTTCCCCAGCATATTAAGTTTCGTATATAACAAGATATACCTGCGATCTTGTAATGGTTTATAATTACAAATTTTTTTTTAATCATCATTATTATTATTACGCTTGAAGCTTAATATGAATACGCTAATCTTCAGGAGGATTTCCCACGTTCAGTTCAGCATCATTACGATAACGTAGTGTCCTAAGGCCATAGTGTTCATCTTACTGTCTCATTTAAAGGGAACAGGGAAGGAGTAACCTGTTGAAAGTCAACGGTGGGGAAAACGCCACTTCTACCCATTAAGTCTTCCTAAATGTCACGAGTTACCTACTGTCCAATTTAAAAATAAACCTACAATCATACTCTACGACCCCTATATATATATATATATATATATATATATATATATATATATATATATATATATATATATATATAGGGGATAGGGGAGAAAGAATACTTCCCACGTATTCCCTGCGTGTCGTAGAAGGCGACTAAAAGGGAAGGGAGCGGGGGGCTGGAAATCCTCCCCTCATTTTTTTTTTTTTCCAAAAGAAGAAACAGAGAAAGGGGCCAGGTGAGGATATTCCCTCAAAGACCCAGTCCTCATCCTCTGTTCTTAACGCTACCTCGCTAATGCGGGAAATGGCGATTAGTATAAAAACATATATATTGGTAAAGTGTGTGAAAGAAGAAAGTTAAGAGTAAATGTGAATAAGAGCAAGGTTATTAGGTACAGTAGGGTTGAGGGTCAAGTCCATTGGGAGGCGAGTTTGAATGGAGAAAAACTGGAGGAAGTGAAGTGTTTTAGATATCTGGGAGTGGATCTGGCAGCGGATGGAACCATGGAAGCGGAAGTGGATCATAGGGTGGGGGAGGGGGCGAAAATTCTGGGGGCCTTGAAGAATGTGTGGAAGTCGAGAACATTATCTCGGAAAGCAAAAATGGGTATGTTTGAAGAAATAGTGGTTCCAACAATGTTGTATGGTTGCGAGGCGTGGGCTATGGATAGAGTTGTGCGCAGGAGGATGGATGTGCTGGAAATGAGATGTTTGAGGACAATGTGTGGTGTGAGGTGGTTTGATCGAGTAAGTAACGTAAGGGTAAGAGAGATGTGTGGAAATAAAAAGAGCGTGGTTGAGAGAGCAGAAGAGGGTGTTTTGAAATGGTTTGGGCACATGGAGAGAATGAGTGAGGAAAGATTGACCAAGAGGATATATGTGTCGGAGGTGGAGGGAACGAGGAGAAGAGGGAGACCAAATTGGAGGTGGAAAGATGGAGTGAAAAAGATTTTGTCTGATCGGGGCCTGAACATGCAGGAGGGTGAAAGGAGGGCAAGGAATAGAGTGAATTGGAGCGTTGTGGTATACCGGGGTTGACGTGCTGTCAGTGGATTGAATCAAGGCATGTGAAGCGTCTGGGGTAAACCATGGAAAGTTGTGTAGGTATGTATATTTGCGTGTGTGGACATATGTATATACATGTGTATGGGGGTGGGTTGGGCCATTTCTTTCGTCTGTTTCCTTGCGCTACCTCGCAAACGCGGGAGACAGCGACAAAGGAAAATATATATATATATATATATATATATATATATATATATATATATATATATATATATATATATGGGTTGGTGGAGGTAGTCTGGCGACGACAGCTTTAATTCAAGATCCTGACAGTTAGCAGGAAAAAAAATATATACATAACATACAACACGTTGAGCGAGATCATATCCTCCATTCTCAACTGCAAACCCGACGTAATGAGATCCAATCCTGCTTCCCAGAGGCTACGGGGGGGGGGGGGGGGATGGATGTATAAGTTCCACAAATATCTGCCAGGCGTTCGGCTATGACGTATCTACAAGAACCTCATGAGCCATACAGGACTGCTGGCATACGTAGACTGGCTCCTCTTCCATCTCTCTCTCTCTCTCTCTCTCTCTCTCTCTCTCTCTCTCTCTCTCTCTCTCTCTCTCTAAGCCACAGAGGGGAGGGATCTTAACCCGTCCACACAGTGTGGACTCTCCTGCCATAGCCTCTCTCTCCATACCGACTTCTCTACCTGCCCACTTACGTCGCTTCTTCCATTCCTCTGCCCAACATGTGGTGTAAGCTGAGGGTGTGTGCATATATATGTGTGTGTGTGTGTGTGAGTATACACACAAGGCTAAGACAAGGTGTACATGCACAAGATTAAGAGACGAGGCAACATGAGTGTATAACTCTCTCCTGGTAACACACACACACAGACACACAGACACACACACACACACAAATACACAAAGACACAAACATATACACAAACACATGTACACACACGCCAGGACCCAACGTCCAGACCCATCCCTCTACCCCACTCCCTCATAACCCCCCCCCCCCCCCGGCGTTATATATGCCCACATCAAAAGTCACTCTCTAGAATTGCGCAGGTTACAAGTCCAATTTGGCGCATATTTATGAGGGCGGCGCGGCAACCTAGAGGGTAATGTAATAGATATACACATGACGAATCTCCGGCCACCTCCCTCCCCCCACACCGGTCACTTTATAGTGAGGAGGTGGTCGGGGAGGGAGGGTGTTACAGGCGGGTGGGCGACCAGCCGGCGAGAGAGAGAGAGAGAGAGAGAGAGAGAGAGAGAGAGAGAGAGAGAGAGAGAGAGAGAGAGAGAGAGAGTTCTACAGAGGCCAGCTCCCGACACGGGAGTTCCAGGATTGAGGAAAGAAACCCGTGGCAGCCATCATAGCGATCTTAAACCCTTTTTTACTTTTTTTTTTTTTACCCTGGAGGAGAGAAGGTGGAGAGGTGGCCTAACACAGATACTTCAAATTATCACGTACTTCAACAGTCCTGACTTGAGCTACTCCTTCAAGCTACATCAGTACAGACTCCACACTATCTTTCAGTCCTGACTTAAGGATCTACTTCAAGCTACATCAGTACAGACTCCACACTATCTTTCAGTCCTGACTTAAGGATCTACTTCAAGCTACATCAGTACAGACTCCACACTATCTTCCACCTGTCAAAGAAAGACAAACACTTGCGACTCCACATGGATGCTTAAGTAACCCTGGGTCAGTAACAGGAGTTGAGAACCACAAGACACACGTATCATAAGACATCCTTGAAGAACTCGGCGCGTGTCCATAACTGACCCTTTAACTACGTCTCGGTGAGTTAAGAAAGCTGATGAGCGTTTCTCTCTGGCTGCTTTATCTCTTCTATCTCAGTGCTTTATCTCTTCTATCTCAGTGCTTTATCTCTTCTATCTCACTGCTTTATCTCTTCTATCTCACTGCTTTATCTCTTCTATCTCACTGCTTTATCTCTTCTATCTCACTGCTTTATCTCTTCTATCTCACTGCTTTATCTCTTATGGTTCTCATCTCCTCCATTACGACACGTAGCCCCGAGAGGACCCAGTGGTCTGTTAAGTTTGCCAATTCCTTTTTTTTTTTTTTTGTTAGCTCTTGAACCAAACACGTCCACCAGCTGTCGGCCACAGACGATGGATGGGTCGCTTGATTCACTGAGTTGTTCCTGCTCTCACCGCCCAACTCGGACTTCAGTCCCGTGGGATTCCAAGCTTCCCAAGTGTGAGTATCTTAGAAAGCAATCATATGTGACCATGTTCTGGGTCGGGACTCATGAGTGCGTCCTTTTCGAAGCACTGATGAGTAAGTATGAGCGACTACTGTCGTGGTAAACACTCATGCATATGAGTGAGTACCTTCTGGGCGTGGGCGTGAGTAGCTAGGACATCCCTGGCGTCTTTAGCAAAAAGCCAGGCGGTGGGACTCGAACCCGCGACAGTCGCGGGAGCTGAGTGCTCCCTGGCGTGTGTGTGTGTGTGTGTGTGTGTGTGTGTTCCTCACATCACACACGCACTATAGCCCCAAGGCTTCTCTCAAGGCTACGTGTTCACCACAGAGTAAATATTTCGGAAATTTTATTAGCGGATTTTTCCCTTATGACAACAACATGACATTAATGAATTAGAATATCCTCTCCATAAAAATTCTTACGTGATAATTAAATCGTTTTTTTTTTTCTTCAATTTTTTTTTTCAAGTGATTCAATTGCGACAAAAAAATTCTTTCAGAGAAAGTTTTAAAACTTTGGAGTTGATTAATACCCAGAAGGTATGTTATAACTTTTGTGTGTGTGTGTGTGTGTGTGTGTGTGTGTGTGTGTGTGTGTGTGTGTGTGTGTGTGTGTGTGTGTCGTCTCTTGAACAATTTCATCAACAAATGGTGTTGTGTTTATACTTTCCATACTTAGTGTTGACGATTTCTTAAAGGTCTCAACTGAGGGGGGGCGGGGGGAGGGGGGTTAAATGTTGAATACGCCCATTGTGGCTGGGGGAGCGCGATACGCACCGACAGCACAATCATCAAAGGCCAAAAGAAAGAAAGAAAGAAAAAGAAAAAAAAATTAACATTTCACTCGTTAAATCATTTTGGCCCCTGACGCTAATTTGACATGAGAGTTAACTGCTCTTAATTCTTGCCTGTACAGGCGTCTATACCAGTGACCTCTGTCTCTCTCACACACACACACACACACACACGTCATGGAACTCCTGTTTACTTTCCCCGACTTAAGCTGAAACTCAAGGTTGGGCCGTTGCGACGTCTCTTTCTTCCCCCCCACCGCTCAGTTTGGGAACTCCTTACCTAAAGATGACTTTCCCAACTCCTCTCACCTAACATCGCCCCTCCCCCTTCTCTTTTTTTTCAAGCAGGTTTTTCCCACTTCCTGTCATACCTACGATTATCTCTCCTCTCTTCTCTTGATTTCTCTTAACTTTATTTTTGTTTCGTTTTCGTAAATTTGACTCAAAAGTCTGATTTTCTCGAGGACTCTTATTCCATAACCGAATCCTGTAAGGTAAACATAGACTGTAAGACCGAGTGGCGCTCCTGTGTGTACTCACGTAACATCAACAGGTTAGTACAGTACTCAAGAGGTCATGACCACCATACAGATTACAGAAGCCGCCTGTAATCGACAGTACCGGCAGTACAGCAGTTAGCGGAACGTGTATGTAACAGGCAGAGCGCCTCCTTGCACCAAGTCTCGCACCACAGACATAGCAAGGGCGTCGAAGGAACAATCTTAAATTTTTCCCCACTCATTCATCATGACCCCCAGTACCTCCTCACTTCCTCTTGAAAAGGTTTCGGGGTTCGCCCTACGAACCTAACCTAACCACCAACAAACAAACAAAACGTCACCCCATGAAAACAACAACAACAACAATAATAATGATGATAATGATGATAATAATAAGGGAATGACCAAAGCAGACAGCCGACTAGCCAAAGACTATACTAACCACAAACAACCAGATTAAAACATTACAATCGAAAGGCCATCACTCACGCACGGTGGGGGCCCCATGAGAGAGAGAGAGAGAGAGAGAGAGAGAGAGAGAGAGAGAGAGAGAGAGAGAGAGAGAGAGAGGATATATATATATATATATATGTATTATACAATTAACTGCCGAGCTACCCAGAGCTGTGGGCCGGTAAATAACTGGACCTGAATGAATACCAACATTATCGCCAGAGGTCACACATACACACACACACACACACACACACACACACACACACAGACACACACGTATTCATACATAATCTGAGCCTACAGCAAGGAGGCTGAGCCTCACTAAGGGGGGTAGTGTGTGTGTGTGTGTGTGTGTGTGTGTGTGTGTGTGTGTGTGTGTGTGTGTGTGTGTGTGAAGACATCAGACTGAACACAAATGAAAGAGCGACTCCTTGCATTACACGAAGAAAATCCCACACTAAGCTAACAAGATATAATCAATTGTAGACGCTTAACGTTAATGTGGTATACGTAGAGGATGTGATGAAAATGAGGATAAACACAAGACACAAGGATATGATGATGGTGAATGCCGCACAGGAGTTTAACTTCCATGGTCACATGAATTGAGGAAATGGAGTTTTCGGTGGCCAGGCTACCAGGGGGCATCGTGGTAAACTGTTCTGTCAACTTTCCTGTCTATGATCTTGACGGAGGGGGGGGAGGGGCGGTACCATGAGAACCTCCTGTCTCAAATATGGAGGAAGGACTCATAAAGAGGGAGCAGCGAGCTCGGTAAAGGATGGCAGAAGGCTTAAGTCACGCGACGTCCCGTGACGGATATGTAGACGCTACGCGAAGTCCCGAGACGGAGATGTAGACGCTACGCGACGTCCCGTGACGGAGATGCAGGCGTTACGCGACGTCCCGTGACGGAGATGTAAACGTTACGCGACGTCCCGTGACGGAGATGTAGACGCTACGCGACGTCTCGTGACGGAGATGTAGGCGTTACGCGACGTTCCGTGACGGAGATGTAGACGCTACGCGGTCCTGTGACGGAGATGTAGACGTTACGCGACGTCCCGTGACGGAGATGACAATTACAGCTGGAGAGAGAGAGAGAGAGAGAGAGAGAGAGAGAGAGAGAGAGAGAGAGAGAGAGAGAGAGAGAGAGAGACTTGGTAGGGAGAGAAAGGCCGGCGCGGGGGGGTTGGGAGGACCCCCCCCCCCCCACAACTCCATAATATGCAGATGGGCGGCCGCGGGTGGCCACTTACCCCGGTGTCCGGACCACACATGAAAATATTACACCTGCCGTCCACCCTGATCGTAAACCAGGTCTGGAGGGGGGGCGGGGGGGCCCATCCCCTACTCCCAGGGGGGAGGGGGGAGGGGTGGGGGTGGGGGGTAGAGGAGTTGGAGGAAGGGGGACCTCCCCCCCCCCTCCCAAGCGACGTCCGTCCATCCGACTCGAGAATCGCATGACTTAATATACACTCGTTACTGTGGGTTACGGCCGGGTAACAGGCGCTATATGCTGCCTCCGTCTTAAAGCACGAGGGGGAGGGGGAGAGAGAGGGGGGGGTGGTGTGTCGCTCCTCCACCCCCCCCTCTCTCTCTCTCTCTCTCACCGCTCGGTGTTCTTCATGTAAATGTTCTCTCTCTCTCTCTCTCTCTCTCTCTCTCTCTCTCTCTCTCTCTCTCTCTCTCTCTCTCTCTCTCTCTCTCTCGTAACCTTTTCTTCTTTTTTTTTCATGTTCTACAAGACGTTGCTCACCTTTATTGTCTACGGGGGTAAAGTTAGCCACTGGTCCCAGCCAATCTAAGTATCAAATTATATTTTTTGTGAAAATAAAGGCAGGGTGTTGTTTTTGGAGCCTGCTGAAGGGGAGTAGGGTATACGAATCTACAACTCTCTTGGGGAAACACAAGAAGGATTCACGTCTCTATGGACGGATCAGAAAACATCTGCAAGATATAACCTTCAGCCAGCTGAGGTCAACCAGGAACAAGAAAATAATAAGGACAATTAACCTTTTTGTCTTCCTTTTATTTCTGGCACATACGGTCACCTAAGCGCGCCCCACGGCCACGGGATACGTACGTGTGCAAAATAACTTCCCCGACCTCAAAAGCGGCCAAAAAAAAAAAAAAATAAAGAGGAATAAAGACGGTCTAATTCTCCAACAGCTCCATATATGATACGACCACTGTGGACACGAGCAAGCATGGCGAACGCTGGACCTGAAATAAGTTTAATTTACCGAACTCTTTAAGCTAAGCGTGTGTGTGTGTGTGTGTGTGTGTGTGTGTGTGTGTGTGCGTGTGTGTGTGTGTAGGAATATGTAAGCAAACTACACACACAGGTCTCCCATCCCTCTCGGTTGAGCTACGTAAGCGACAATACTCCACATCAGGCAATGTATCATTCTCTTCCCGTGATAAGAGGAACGAAGCCCTTCCTTGTGAAGTAATTTGGCAAAGTATACCCATCTAACTTTCACCGTTTTCTTCCGTTTTCTTTTTATTTTTTCCCTCCTCCACTGTCAAGAGATTGTATTATAGTGGGGATGGCCCAAGTGGTATCATGCCGGGGGAAAACATAAGCCTCTACTCGCCGTTGTAAAGAGGTTGTACATCGACCGTAGATGATCTCGCTATTATATAGCATTCTAATCCACCAAGCTACCAAAGACGACTCCCCAGGCTGTGTAAACAAATCACACAGTGTGCCTCTTAAACGACTTCAACCTAATTAACTTTAGAAAAGACAAGGTTAAGAGGCGGTATAAAACAAGCATTCAAAAAATTTACAGACTTTTCAAAGACTTTGGTCATCTTGATCCATGGAGTTACTTAAAGACTGGATTCGTCTTATTCCACTCGTAGTAATGCATACAAACTCGTGGACCAACGATTTACCTCGAACTAGGCGATGCACTTTTATCTTCCCCAGGCTCGTTAACATACGGAACGATCAGCCAATTCGAGCGGTTGAAAACACCAGTACTGTACATACGTTTGGGAACTGACTTGATCAATGTTGAGCTTCGAATCCACGACTTACATCTTTTGCGTCTTTCTAGTTTCACTGACAATATGGAGGGCATTATTCTCTCTGAGTTACCGGCATACCTTTTAACTTTCTGACGTCTTCCTCTACCACAAACAGCCTCGAAAGGACCCAATGGTCTGTTGCCACGTGGGTTCGAATCTTGGTTGTGAGAGTTCGTCCCACAGGCAACCCAGCTGTTCATTCTTCCCGTGTTCGTTATTCGTTCTTCCCCACGTCTTCGTTATTCATTCTTCCTTCAATAGCCACCACTGGTTCCCTTCTTTTCTTCTCGCTGGGCCACATAATGCCCTGTCTCTCCCCCACCCAGGACCCCGGTCATCGCCGGAGCTCTATCACAACTTTATCCTATAATTTCGTTTTATCCTCGACCGTAAGTCTCGCCAAAGGGCGCCAGTATTTGCATCCGGATCGCTTCATCAGCATAAGTCGAGGGGGAGGAGGAGGAGGACAGGACAGGTGGTGGTAGGAGGAGGAGGAGGAGGAGGGGCCTTGTAGGTAGGGAGGTCGGTCTTCGTGAGGAAGGACCGCTGTGGTGCCCTGGGCGCCGCCGGCCATCAAGCAAGTTACCTCCCACCACCCCCACCACCACCAAGTGTTGTGCACCACCCCCCACCCCCCCTTCCTTCCTCAGGGCTGATCGTCTCAATATCCGACGACGATACGCTGATAGAAGTGAGGTTATTGGGTTAAATCATGCATGTTGATGTGACGGCTCCGACGTGGGCCAGGAAGGGGGTGGTGGTGGCGTTACCCCCCCCCCCTCAAACAGGAGGGGGGGGGTAAGAGAGATGGACGAGGATCCTGCCTGTTCCGCGAGCTGGGCTGGTCCTTTAAGCCATCACCCCCCCGTAGGGTCTCCCCCGGCCCGGAGGTCCCTGTGTCCCGGAGAGCCCGGCCCTGGTAGTGATAGCCCGGAGATGATAGAGACACCGACAGAAATAATTCACATTTAGTAAGATGCCGTCTCGTCAGAGCGAGGCAGGGGGAAGGTTTTACGGCAGACGGGGGCGCGGGCGGGGGTGAGGGGCGTAATACTACATCAAGAGGAAGGAGGAGGAGGAGGAGGAAGAGTGAGGGAGGGGAACCACAAACATTAATAGCCACGGGAGTGTACGTACACCTACCAGACACCGGGGACTTGGGAGGCAACTCATGCTAATGTCCTCAGAGGCCCTTCTCGCTCGTGCGCGGGCGGCGGGCGCGGGCGGCGGGTGCGGGCGGGCGCGGGCGGGCTTCCCCCGGATCGTCAGCTGGACATGAGTAATCCGTGATAGCCCTCGACTGTTGGGTGGAGAGGGGAGGAGACGAGACTCTTGGCCGCCGTTCCGAGAATCCGGCAATACGAGGCCATGACCCGGGGGTACTGCGTGGTGGGGACACGCCAAGTGCCGACGTTAAAAGCACACACCAGCCCACACCACTTGCCTTCTGCATCCGACGGTTGTGCCCCTCCTGAAGAAGGAGTGAGTAGTACCAACACGCGTCTCTCTGGCGTGTCCTCACCACACTACGGGAGGAGGGTCTGTCATCATGTCTGCGTCTCATGACACTGGGAGGGAGGGAGTAAAGCCTTATTTTCTTGAACATGACGGTACGACCCTTCAACAAGACGATGCGACCCTTTAGCAAGACGGTACGACCCTTGAGCACGACAGTACGACCCTTGAACAAGACGGTGCGACCCTTGAGCATGACGGTACGACCCTTGAGCACGACGGTACGACCCTTGAGCAAGACGGTGCGACCCTTGAGCACGACGGTACGACCCTTGAACAAGAAGGTGCGACCCTTGAGCACGACGGTACGACCCTTGAGCAAGACGGTGCGACCCTTGAGCACGACGGTACGACCCTTGAGCAAGACGGTGCGACCCTTGAGCACGACGGTACGACCCTTGAGCAAGACGGTGCGACCCTTGAGCACGACGGTGCAACCCTTGAGCATGACGGTACGACCCTTGAGCACGACAGTGCGACCCTTGAACATGACGGTGTGACCCTTGAACATGACGGTGTGACCCTTGAGCACGACGGTACGACCCTTGAGAACGACGGTGCGACCCTTGAACAAGACGGTGCAACCCTTGAGCACGACGGTACGACCCTTGAACAAGACGGTGCGACCCTGAGGTATGACGGCCTGGCCATTGTACCTACCGTCGTGCTCACGGGATCGCACCGTCAAGCTTAATCAAGGAGCTCAGCTCGGACCCGAACGGTCAGCTGAACTCAGCTTAAGTTAAGCTCGCCTACCAAATGGTCACAGAGCGTCTCGGGGGTCCAAAGACGTCCTGCGTCGCCACGAGCAACAGTTAAACACATAACGTAAAGGGGAATTGATCCCACACCGGCCGCTAGCCTCTCAGCGAGTCGAATCGTCAACCACATCCTTGTCCCCACAGCGAACCGGCCAAGCCCCGTACGTAAACACACCAACACCACAGTACCGGACACGTACGATGGAAATCCGCTTTCTTTAGTTGCAAACTTCTCAATCACAAATCCATCAGGACTGTACGCACTGATAATGCTCTAGTTTCCATGGGAAGTTAGAACTATATATATATATGTATGTATGTATGACTCATGGTGAGGTGCCTGAGGATTGGCGGAATGCGTGCATAGTGCCATTGTACAAAGGCAAAGGGGATAAGAGTGAGTGCTCAAATTACAGAGGTATAAGTTTGTTGAGTATTCCTGGTAAATTATATGGGAGGGTATTGATTGAGAGGGTGAAGGCATGTACAGAGCATCAGATTGGGGAAGAGCAGTGCGGTTTCAGAAGTGGTAGAGGATGTGTGGATCAGGTGTTTGCTTTGAAGAATGTATGTGAGAAATACTTAGAAAAGCAAATGGATTTGTATGTAGCATTTATGGATCTGGAGAAGGCATATGATAGAGTTGATAGAGATGCTCTGTGGAAGATATTAAGAATATATGGTGTGGGAGGCAAGTTGTTAGAAGCAGTGAAAAGTTTTTATCGAGGATGTAAGGCATGTGTACGTGTAGGAAGAGAGGAAAGTGATTGGTTCTCAGTGAATGTAGGTTTGCGGCAGGGGTGTGTGATGTCTCCATGGTTGTTTAATTTGTTTATGGATGGGGTTGTTAGGGAGGTAAATGCAAGAGTCCTGGAAAGAGGGGCAAGTATGAAGTCTGTTGGGGATGAGAGAGCTTGGGAAGTGAGTCAGTTGTTGTTCGCTGATGATACAGCGCTGTTGGCTGATTCATGTGAGAAACTGCAGAAGCTGGTGACTGAGTTT
>NC_092246.1:20599028-20661528 GCF_036320965.1 Panulirus ornatus | reverse complement strand
ATTCAGAAATGTTCCATTTACCGATTGAGTTTTCGCTGTTTTAAGCATTAAGTAAATCCTGAAAAATTTGGTTTTGCCTTGACAACCTTTTCATTTATAACCCGAACCAACATTACGAGAGCAATCCACCATTACCCTAGTTATGTTAATCCCCCCCCCCCCCAAGCCTTCAATGATATTCCAAATCAGTAACTAGCCAACAAAAATCTTTACATTTACCGTAGAGAACTTCTACTCCACCGTTGTCTTCTACGAGTGAAAATACACAAGAATATACTTTAACCTAATCTTACAGCAAACAGATTACAGAACTTGTACGAAGGGAAAACGGTATAAGCCAACCACTGATTCGAACTGCAATTTCTATATTTGCTTTATATCTTTCTATGGCCACTTAGCAAGGTTTCTATATACAATACCGTGGATGAAGTTACGTGTGAGGTTGTTACATATGACTGATGGTTAGATTTGGGTGGACAATGCCCTGAATAGCATGATTTCCAGAAGTTTTACTTATTTTTACAATATATTTTCCAACAGTATTAGAGGTGTATTTCAACGATCCAACTTGATTTCGCTAGAATTCGTTTGAATTTGGTTGATTACAGATAATAAGTGTTGTACCTAGGCTATAAGTCAGTTTTGTACTCCTAGGCTGTAAAAAAGTTAAAGTATATTTCAACTGTATTCTGTCTAATGGTCCTTAGTCTATAAGTCAGTGTATTTCACTGTATTCTTTCTTATAGTTCCTAAGCTATGAGTGAGTCAGTATATATCACCGTAGTCTGTCTGGTTATAAATACGTCGAGTATATTTGTCCATTCAAAGTGAAAATAATGGTGGAGTCATGTTATTTGGAAGCTACTTATGTGAGAGGTATATTATGTATTCAGTGTGGTGCAATTACCTCAAAATACAAGTACATCTGGGTGTAAACAGAACAGAATCGTGAAAACAGATGTTCTCCACAGTATACACGGAAAATGTTCGTGGCCAGTTACTGATCTGAAGTATTGTAGGTAAGAAGGGATGAACACGGAACATTTGGGAAATCCTGAACCAATACTCCTCGTTAAACCATGCCTCTCCTGCCCTGGTCATAAACCCTGTCAACGAAGCTGGAAACTCTTAGAAAAGACCAACGACAAATATTCAACACCTGTACAATTAAAAAAAAAAAAAATACTTCCAAAACTCACTTTAAATCACCGAACAACCTCAAACAGAGAGAGAGAGAGAGAGAGAGAGAGAGAGAGAGAGAGAGAGAGAGAGAGAGAGAGACGGGGGATTGGCAACTGATAATGAACTCGCTAATGACACGATGAAAAAGTTTTAAAACAAAATTGGTATGTAAAAACACACTGTGTCTTACGAGAACTCAGAGCTTTGGAGTTGTCTGGATGTTAAATTCATCCTTAATATTAGTCAAATCCTTATGATAATACTTGAATAATAGCTATTGGGCAGAAGCAAGTTTAATTATGAGACTGTCGAACAATTCTCAACGTAAATAAATTTATATATATAACAACAGCTAAGAGCAATAATCAAGGGAGTTTTGTTCAACGAAACAATCAGCATTTGTAGGTCAATTTCTCTGTATTATAAACGTATGTCGTTGTTTGGAGGAAGATAGTTTCACTGGGCTATATACAAAAACGGCTTAATACCCTAACAAAACACACTGCTTTTTTTTCCTTTCGAGGGACTATATAAACGTCATAATGACTGCTGGGTTATATCATCTATAATTATCATGACTCCATTGCGTAACCACTTGAAGGAGGAGGTTCATCCCCCTCCCCTCAACCCCTTTAAAGAATATTACATCGTGATTAATTGTACAGGATGCATGACCCGAATCCTGCCAAACAACCATTGCCTGAGGATCGTCCATGATTTTATCCTGATTTCAATATGTATCGTAACTACATTGCCATGAAGATATTAATGATTTTACTGTATTTGTGTACGATCTTACACGGCAAACATACTTAATTTCACTAATGGACATTAACAATATGATGAAAAATATGCTGTCTGTTTTCATGGATGATGTTTTACATAAACGTTAAGTAGGTCATAAAAATAATTATGAGGTAAACGCCAAATGGGTTAGAAATAAAGTAAAAGAATAAGTGGTGATGGTATATAGGATATACCTCATCAAAGTCAACATAATATTGTGATCTCAAGTATCTTTGTTTTCGCTTAATTCATTAGCGGGGAAAATTAAATGTAAGTATATAAAACACTAAAATGTAAACTACGACAGACCATAATTACAATATTAGCGAACGTAATAATACAAAATTAAAAAAATATATTTATTTATTTTGCTTTGTCGCTGTCTCCCGCGTTAGCGAGGTAGCGCAAGGAAACACACGAAAGAAAGGCCCAACCCACCCACATACACATGTATATACATACACGTCCACACACGCAAATATACATACCTATACATCACAATGTATACATATACACACACAGACATATACATATATACACATGTACATAATTCATAGTCTGCCTTTATTTATTCCCATCGCCACCTCGCCACACATGGAATAACAACCCCCCCCCCCCAAGGAAATTCTTGTACCTCTGTATTACGACCAATGTTTGTCAAATGTCAATAATGGAGAGAGGGAATACTTGCCATTAGTTAATTGAGTCATAATACTATTGTACATATGTAAAACCAAACATACTTACGGGGTGAAATCATACATTAAATACAGTAACATTATTACGTCACAAGCTTGGGTACAGGCCAACACATTCACGGTAAAATAACCTACGGTTATTCTGCCGGAAACCCCTCTCAAACAATCATCCATATGTTTACTGTTCACCAGTTCTCATGGGGAACTTTGTTACTGTTCAGCAGTCCTCTTGGGAACTTTCCTCTCGGAACTTTTGCCATAAAAGCTTAACACAAGACCTTAACGACGCTGAGCCTGTCTGCTGCCCTCATTGCCAAAGACCAGATTCCTCCACCTAACCTTTGGACATATTCAGCACACGAATCAAGGAGCCAAATCATATAACCTTTAGCTGACAGAACTTCAACAAGATAAGCCTCTTTCAATGAGCAGTAATGGCACAAGACTTCTACACAACAAATCCATCAGGGAGAAATGATAAACAACTTACCTTTTTGATGGCTGAGCTACGATGCCCGAGGCAGGCGGCTCCGATATGAAATAGTCCAATTATCACCCACATATTAACTGCATCGAATTGAAACCTACTGATATTAATGGTCCAAATACTAACACAAACGTGCACTATATACAAGTAATGTTTCTGACGCAAGTAGTCCAAATATCACCAAAATATTGGCTGCATCGAGGTTCGCGCCGGCAGCCATGACAGTTAACGGAAATGAATGTCTTCGACTCGTATTGGGATTCGAATGAACAACTCGAGCTATTGCTTCGTTGTTTCGAACCACCTGAACCCTTCAAAATAACTAAGCCAGCGATTTAAACGTAATATATATATATATATATATATATATATATATATATATATATATATATATATATATATATAAAGAAATTCAAAAATTGAAACTTCTCTTCCAATTCTGTACCAAAATGAATCACGAGTGTTGGTAGTATACCCCAGCTTGTAAAATTGTCTTCTTAAGCGTAAATCCTACATTATACGTTTCATATTTTATCATTATGATATTATCTTGTTCTCGGTAAAATTCTTTCAACTAACATCCAGTTTAGAGTTGCGGAGAAGCAGCGTTTCTCTCTCAGTTGGAATTTTGTTGCTTCCAGTCATTTTGGAAACGAGGGACAATGTTTTACTGGCAATTTTTTCCTTCATATTTGTACGAAATGCTTGAGAAAGCATAAGGAAACGATGGTGTGAAGAAGTGTGTTAATCACCAACCGAAAAATACTTTCTATACTGGCTTGGTTAAGATTCTTTTTCTAAGGATATTCAGATCAATATTCTCTAATATCAAAGTAAAAATGTTTCATTTAGGTTAATCATGTACCAGACATATTTTCAACTTTCAGCAACGATCAATTTGAAATTACACCTTAGAATAACTTTTTGTGTTTTGGGTGCTTAGAACTTCATTTATAATGAAGGACGGTATGTACTTATGAGTATGCATATAATTAATCCATTGGATTTTGTATACCCATTTGTGGGATAAAAGTTCAGCCATAATAACATGAGATATCTTTACCAACAGAAAAAAAAACTAGTTGAAACATAGATGAAGCCACATAAGAAATCCCTATAGCACCAGGAAATTTATGACTAAGTACCCTCATTAAACTGAAACGATCGTAGTGGTACTTTTAATGCTCTTATAATGTTCAGCTTTCAGGCCTGATTCTGACGCGTCTACCAGCAAGACTGATCTCCGGGGACTCATTAATTAGTCACAATGAGAAAGACGGGGACATTAACTCCTCCAGTTGTCCCAGGCACCTTGTACCCACCAGTGCAGATTATCAGCTAAGAACAGAAGTGTCAGGGGTGCAGGAGGACGACGGGAAAAGATTATAAGATAATCTTACGTGTAGGCTGGCGGTTGTTTCAAGATGTGAGAGGCTTCGATATAGAAAACGAACATTCATAAGTGGTATTGAATCCTTCATTTGGAGGCACAGGTGGGATCAAGTCATTCATATGTATGCACAAGTTGGATCAAGTCCTTCATGTGGAATCGAGTCCTCCAGGTACATGGAGAAGTGGGATCGAGTCCAAATGGGTGCGCAATTGTACTAGATCAAGTCCTGATGGATGCATATTTAGGATAGTTCTTCAGATGAATGGAAAAGTGTGTTCAGTCCTTCAGATGAATGGACAAATGGGATTGAGTCTCTCAGATGAAAGGACGTGGGATCGAGTCTTTCAGATGAATGGACGTGAGGTCAAGTCCTTCATATGAATAAACAAGTTGGACAGACCTTCAGATGAATGCATGAGGGAATGAATCCTTCAGATGAATACACAAGTGGGATCCAGAACTTTATAAGAATGTGAAATTCAGACCTTTTTGTGGTTTCTCCTGGCTGCTTCATATGCCTTGGTTCACTTCATTTACAACATGTTACCCTCTCTATACCACGTCGCTCCAATTCACTCTACCCAGTACATGCTTTTCATGTTTCTGCAAGTTCTGACTCATCACTCAAACTCTATCACTCCATCCTTCCACCACCAGTTTGTTTCCCCCTTGTTCCATCCACTTCTGACATATATCCTCTTTGTCAGCCTCTCCTCACTCATTGTTTCCAAATGTCAAAACCATTTCAGCCCACTCTTCTTATTACCACAACTCTCTTCAGCATTCTATTACTTACTTGATTAAACCACTTCACCAAATGCTGTTTTCAAACATTTCATTTCCTACACATCCACCTTCCTCCGCACATCTCCATCTATAGCACATGCTTCGCATCCATTCTTCCCCCTTCCCCTTCAGCTTGGTTCTTGCATATCTAGAATATCCAAGTTCCCCTCTTCAAAGACAGAACCAGTCTATCCTTCTTTCTCATCGACTATGTTATATCCAAGCACATTCTTATGCCCTAACTTGAGCCTTTGGGAACCATCCTTGCTTGGCTTTTACTCATTGCATCTTATGGCACATAGATGTATAAGAGATTTCATTCTCCCTTGTCCCCAAGTTTAAAGTATGTGTTGTCAATCATTTTCTTAAAAATGTGGGGAAAGCTTGTTATGGGGGGATACAAACAGAGAATTAGAACTTGTCCTAAGACAAGACAGGGATATGACAACCACTGCAGTGGCTCACTACACTACTGTCACTGCTCCAACTGATGCCCAGAATATGGTACCTTCCTGTTTGGTACTCTTTCTCAATATGCTAACCATACGGTGCATGATCATACAGCGTACTCTAATCCTAATGAACAGCATGACATAATAATCCATCCCATGCTACTAATTGTTCTGAATATATTCACTGGGGGTAAAGAAACAATTTCATCTAGATTTCTTTACTGAAAACAATATACAACATCAAGATTACTATGAACACATGAAATCCCAGTATTACTTTTGTTATTAACATTCCCTCTCATGTACAGCAGCAACAACTATAAGGTAAAAACACACACACACACAAAAGATGTTTGATGAAGGAAAACTTTGTTTGTCCACATCAACGAGGTGGAGACTAGACTAACTTGGCTTTTGAGGTTAACTAGTTTCACACTAGAAAAATTGACTTACTATGTGTGGGAAAAATAATTTGCCTGTATTACTACTAGTTGTGGACAATTTTCATAACAACAGTACAATGAAGTCTGAAGAAGAATTTTTGAAGATAAATCATCTTATCTTTATATTCAAGAGGACAATTTACGTAGATTGGCATATGCTAGTCACTCGTCTCATTGCATGCGAACAAGGTCTTACCACATAGGTTTGGGCTTCTCTGAAGCTTTAAATTATTTCATTAGCTGAACAATACTTCCGTAACAGCATGGACGGTAATCAACTGATTTACTGCTAGTGAATTACACCACTCTTATTCAGAGCCAACAACGGGTGCTTTTCCTTGACTCTAATTCAAAAACATTTTATTACCTTGGCAACCCATTAGCCAAGAAGAAAGGTAAAATGCCTCAAGGAACAAGATACTCTGAGGCACATTAAACTGTCAGTAAAGATGAAGTAATGGGTGTAAAAAGGAAGCAGGAGAACAATTTTTGCTATTTTAACTTCCTGTGGTAGAAGTGCATCTTGAGGATTCTTCAGCTTCTGAGACTAGTATCCTGACAAAATGGAATTGTACATTTTTCAGCCTAGATGACAGCTTAAATGAATTAAAGTTAGTCCCACACAAGCTATATATACTGCATAATCATTATTTGTAAATAGAGTTCATGATTATTTTTCTTAAGATCTCTTAGCTCATATACTCAGGATTCAGTAAGGGCTTCACTAATGTGTGTAATGGAGATCACATCAGAACGCTATGTGGTAATTACAGATGAAATTGGCATTTATTCACATTCCAAGTCCATTGCAATTTACACAACACTCAGTCCATACTTAGAAGTTAGTGAGTTCACAAGCTGAGAAAGCAACACACTGTAAACATTTCCATACACCTTTAATAGGTCTTGAAAAATTTCATATATATATTATCCTTGAAAAAAATTAAAGCACATCATCATTAATGCATATGAAATACACATCTTTGATGAAAGAAAACAGTTTTTCTCATCTTGGAAATAACTACTTTAAAGAAAAAATTTTTGTACAAATGGCAGCTAACTTTACATACCTCATCAAAGAAATATTCTGCTAATTTTTTCAAGTGTCATACTACAAAGTAGATATAAATAATGAAACAGTGAAATGCAAATTAACAAAATGTATTTACATGACCCTTAGCTGACACAGTTATCAAAATATGAGAAAAATTAAATCTGGTGGCATACTCTTGATAGAAACTGTAATTTCCTTCAGGTGATAAAGGACTCTTGGAATATGGAAAAAAAAAGTGTTACATGCCTCTCAACTGCAAGTGGAAATAAATGGATGAGTCATGACTTTCTAGGTCGAAATTGGCATATCAAAGCTGGAAAAAACAATTAGA
The DNA here is from genome assembly GCF_036320965.1 of Panulirus ornatus. Classification (NCBI taxonomy): domain Eukaryota; kingdom Metazoa; phylum Arthropoda; class Malacostraca; order Decapoda; family Palinuridae; genus Panulirus; species Panulirus ornatus. The sequence continues at coordinate 20,653,916 of NC_092246.1, read as the reverse complement.
AACATAAGCAAAAGGTTATATGGATTATACTCTGTGTTCATATGTATGACACTGTGAAATTCTAGCTAATTAATTTGGAATACTTATACAAGGTATTTTCTTCTTTCCAAACTAAACATACACATCTGAGAACACACAACGTGAAAGTGAACTTTTTAAGTTTCACTTCAAGTACAGGGACCTCTTGATTTATGCAATGGTTGCATTCTTGAAAATCATCTTGTAAATCAAATAATATAACTAATGGAGATTTGAGGATTTCATTATTACCAAGACATTACAGAATATCATACCAGTGAATTAAAAAAAACAGAAAATAAACTACTTAATCCTGTTGCAGTCTTCTCTCCATAGAAAATATATGCTCTCAAAGGCAATTTCTTCCAAAATAATCCGTTTTCATCCACATTAAAAATCTGCTTAGGAGAAAAATCCCATTTCTTGATACAGATTGGTAATTCAAAATCTGAGGGGCCAGATGTGTTTTGGAACTTTTTGTTTTTTGGAATATCAGCATAAGTGTGGTAGCCAACCAAGGGGTATCCCACATTCTAGCCATGACTCTTTGGTACAGATATGGTAGCTCACAAAGCAGGGTATGGGGCAAAGTCTAATGCAATATACATCTAATTAACTATATCTCTGATGCCTCTTCCCTTCAGAAACTCCCTGAAGAGTCTCCATAACTGGTGAACTCCAGTGCAGCTTCTTAGCCTTTAATACCCCATAACAAATACAGATGCCTTAGATGGCTTGACAAACCATTCACTCTACACTATTCCATTCCATCACCATCTACCTCAATCCCTATCACTAGCATTCTCAGAATAAATCACTACTAATTGAGTTATTAGCATACTATACTTCAAGAAAACAAAAGGCCTGTACCTGTGGAAACAGCAGTATTCCTTGGGGAAAGCAGTATTCCTTTGTGGGAAGCGAAGGGGGAAGCAAAGGTAGTGTGCACCGCTCTGCAGACAGTTGGTGTGTGTGATGACTGATGTCTGAGTGAACATGTACTATGATAATGTTGATCAAAAAAGGTACAATGGGGGATGAAATTTTCAAAACTCACAGGAAAAATAAAACACTTTTCCAGGTTTTCTGTTTTCTAAGACCTCTCCATGGGGGAATAACAAAAGACTATTACATGTAGATATATGAAAAAATCTAAAAGAAAAAGGGCTCTAGCCTGACCCACCATTACCTGAGGAGATGAGGAGAATGGTACCCAACCCAGCCTCGTGTGAATTCAGTGCAGGCTACGGTCAGTTATGAAGATGCACTATAAAGTATGAATAATGTGGCGAGTGAAGTGGTTACGGTAGTGTTGACATAACATACCCTATTTTTTACTTTAAGAAACTTACTGACAATTTTACTATAGTGTTATTGAAAAATTATTTATTTTGGGTTATTAATAAAGAAATGCATTTCAGTATTATAACAGACCTGTAGGAAACAGTGTTCCTTTTGGGGTTAACAGTGTTCCCTGGTAGGTAGGATTGGTGGTGGGCACTGCTCATCAGAGAGAGAATTCCACCAAAGTACATCTGTTTTTAAGTTTTAATACCTACATTATATTTAGACCATAACTACTTATATTTACGAAGACCAAGGGCATGCTTAATATCAACTATTTATTCACCTCTCTCACAACGCTTGAGCAAATCCATCAAAACCTAAGTGGTGATGGCCTTACACTTCTTAGCACCACTGGACTTTAAAAAGACACCTTGGTGGCAAGATGAATGGGGGAAAACATGTGCAATGTACAGTACACTGCAGTAGAAAATACTGTTGCACTCAGTGACATAGACTGTATTCACACAATGTGTAAGCTTGCTTCTCGTGCAATGCTGGCGACACCACACCACTGTGCTGTCAGCCCAATGATGATCATGTTATTCCATTCTTAAGTCCACACAAGTTTAAAAGGGTGTAAATTGACCAAGTATGTTCTAAAAATGGTGTAAATCAAATAAGCATAAATCGAGAGGTACCTGCATGTGATTATGTGGTTACCAGGGAGACAAATATATACTGCTTTTAAGAAAACCTGACATTAATTTTCTGAAACTGCAATTCACAGCTGTTCAACCCCCTAACTCCTAGCTTATGCTTCCTTTCCAATCCTGAGACTTCAAATCTTTTCAATTTGTAAAAAAAAGTACATAACCTTACGGTTTCAAAGATATTCATATATCAATGAAATGTTTCACTTTTAATGTGTATTCCACACACTGCTTTCACTCTGATGGTGTATATTAGTAAATGTTGCAAAAGAACACACAAAAAATGTGGAGGTAAGGCTTGAGTGTCAAGTGAGTTGCCAATGTATGTTTTACTGGTAATTCTACCAACACCGCAAAGCTGATTATTGATTATCATCATGTTTTAACTTATAAAAGATTTTTTTTCACTGAATCAATGTGATTCAATGATATTATTTTTCAAAACAGCATTTTCATAAAAGTCTCTAAAATTACCACTGGCACCAGTCAGATGCTGTGTTATCAAGGTTAGGTAAACTCTGGCAACACTTTCTCCACTTTTGCTAGAAACACAATCTCCCTTCTCCTCTTCATCAACTTTTAATCTTCTTAGAGTCAGTATCCATAAAATCATTCTCCTCATGGTCCAAAGATGGATCATCAACATTAAATAAAACAAGATCATCTTATGTCTGGCTCTCTAAATCTACCTAACAGCTGCTCAAATACTTCCTAGAAAACTCACGTACTATACTATTACTGAGACAACTGGAGATGAGTGACTATAGGGAGAAATTATCATACACTGCCACCTCAGCAGCCACCCAGGCTTTGTCGGCAGAGGCACAAAACTTGATGCATAAATATTAATATTGAGGAGTTATGGGGCTAAATATCTTTTAATTGGAAAGTTTTGTGCATTTTACTGTAATTAAAAAAATAAATACTTTCCATACAGCACAATTCATTATACTTTACACCAAATTATTAATGTACAACTGATGACCGAAGTATTCACACACATATGCTGTTACCTGGAAACTGTGGAACAAAAAATCAAAATACATTTGACTTTACAGAAAGATCAGACATCTTCAAATGCAGAAGGTTCCATTGTAAAGCATAAAAATCAAATGCTTTAGTCATATGATGTAACTAAAATGCAATTCCTCTTTGGATAAAGTATCAATTTTGGTTAAAATCCTCCAATTACATATCTAGTCATTCAATAGATCATTATTTAAAGATGCTAGGAAATCTTTTTTTTTTGAAAACTTCAGAATCTAGTCTGATGCAAAGCCATTCCATCTTTGTGTTGAAAACTGTTATACCTATTCTGTTTAAGGGACTGTCTGAATTCTTTTCATAAGCTTCATGAAGTTCTCAGAATTCTCTTCCAAGATATAATGAGGGGTGGAATCATTAACAATTCTTTTTCAACTTGTGCCATGTGATAATTATAGATTAAGAAAAGTCTCTTGACTGCTAATAAGCAATAAATATCGTATTCAGTAAAGAATTTCATTTATCAAGACCAAAAGGTGAGAAATGTTGAATGCTTGCCAATAAAAACTGTTAAGCAAGACCCATGTCCATGAGCAGGACATGACAGCCTCTTTAGGTGAAGCCTTATACATTCTTTACACACCCCCACTTTACTGTAAAAAACGTTGATTTTCAACTTAAAATGGAGCCCACCACAAATATTTGTTAAGTTGACAAGAATAGAGCAGAAATCGTCATAAAACACTAGAGGATATGCTAAATTACCACAGGAAGCTCGAGTCCAAGTTATATTGATATATTTATTGCTGCCTATTACGAGAAATATTATAAATGGATTGTGCTTGATTATCTGATGTATGTGCTTTAGAAAAAGTAAAACAAATGCTGAGGTAAACAAAGTTAAGAAACAATAAAAATAGAAATAAGTACGATGAACTGCTGACATAGTTTTTTTAGTCAATGAAAAATAGGAAAATGTCATATCATATACTTTTAAAGAGCATAGTACATTTTTAACAACCTGTATTCAAGTTTTGTTTCAAAAATATCTTAACATATAATTACCAAAAGGAATGAACACATGAAGTACAGATAAAAAATCTAATGTGATGTTAACTATACATCACTGCTCAAATTGTATATGAAATTCTAACAAAAGCCTTTATAATTCATTCAATAAGAACCTTGATTATCGTCACACTTCTTAGTTATACATGCATAAGCCAAGGAATAAGTATAAATGTGAAAGTCTTGTCTCCCAAACAATCATGAATTTAAATGACAAGATGCCACAAAAACTCAGCCAGAGTATAGTGACATGAAGTCACTATGTTCACTTCAAACACCCATGCAACCTTCAGTACTCACATAAGACTAAAGTTATCAGACCACTGGTGTTCAGTTTGACCTTTAGAAAATATAAAACACCAATAATCTGAAATTTTAGAAAAAGCATTACTTTACATATATATAAACAATTCTATTTCAGTTTATATATATATTCATATCTAAGTATTTCTAGAAAATAAAGCACAAGGTCAAAATGTTTTCTTTTCAGAAACAGACAATTTGATCATATTGAAGATACTTGCAGAATTTGAAAGTACTGGTATGCTGTATCAAGGAAATGTCTGCAACAAAATCAGCTTTTAAAAATCTTCTGTAGTGTTTCAATAACGCAATTCCTTCATATGCAGGGATTAAAGCCCTATCAAAACACCACATATGTCTGATAAATTCTAATCATGTTACTAATGAACAAACATGGAAGCCTTTGTTATCATTACTGTGTGAAATGAACTGTGGTTTATGGATATACTTTTATCTATATGAACTGGAAGTATAAATTTCTCACTTAAATTAGTATAAAGTCCATGTGCATACTTTTCCTTCTTTTAAAAACATTTGGAATTCATACATATTTTTGACTAAAATCATAATGAACTATAGCAACAAATAGGAAATTATCTGAAAACATTTAATAAATATTTACGTCAAAACTTCTCCTGCTTACTGCATAATCCCAAAAGCTAATCATATATGTACTTAATAATTTCATTAGAGTTGCATTCAAGTGGTAATTTTACACATATTAAAATCAATACTCCCATATTGAAAACATGATTTGAAATTGTTGAGAAAAATTTCCAAATAAGTAATGACTTAAAGAATTTAAGCTTCAAACATGCACAGTGATTCAGAATGAATTATCATAAATTCTGGTACATGCACTTTTGTTAAGTATATCCATATGAGACTGTCAAAATTTACACCAAAGCAAAAAATTTCAGTGCCCATCAGTCACTTTCAGCCTTTAGTAAATCAGTTCCCTTTGGAACAGGAAAAAATCCTCTAAATCCTCAAAAATAAGTTTATTTTCTAACTATGGATTGCTGCTCAAAAGGACTCAACATGTCTACCCTACAGTTTGTTCCCAAAGAGCTTTGCAACCAAGGATATCTTCTTATCGAGAACCTTGGCACATTACAAATGTAGATAAGAAAAACAACTAATACCTACAGTTTCAAAATATTCAAATACTATAATCATCAATCCCACATTCCTTTAAATTTCCAATATTCAACATACATTCATATAACAAAAGTTCATAAACTCAATTCTCATCTAATAACCTGAGTCTGTTTCTTTCCATATTTGGTTAGGCATGAATTGTTAACCTTCAAAAGTTGAAGTTAGGTTAAACTTGTTTACTGTGAGTGCTGTCAATTCATGCTTTGGAGCTTCACAGTGCTGCCAACCATGTGGCATACTGTTTAATCACTGCCAATAACTTTATTACCTCTCAGACATGCCAATGTGCATCTTATGTATATCTTTAAAATGATCAGGATCCACCACCAGTTGTTAAGTGTCATTTAACTGGTAAGTGTATCTGTGGTCCTTTTATCTGTGAAAGAAAAACAAATATGATAATACGCTAGAAAAGAAAACTGTAGCATAGTTAATGTTACACTTTACTTTCATACTACATTAGATAAAATGTAATTTTGTAAACAGAGAAAGCCAAACAAAGAGTCATTCCCAAAGTTCACTGGTATAGAACATTCAGTCACATGCCCATCATTACTGTCTGAAACATAAATAGTTCCATAAGACTAGCCTCTTTATTCATTTCAATATTATTGTAGTAGCTTTGAGCCTCACAGTTCCTCTGTGAAACATCTCTTACCTACCATTTCTTGTCTCATATTACCCTAACAGGAGAGGCATAAAAAAATAGACGAAATTCATCCAAAAACAACTGCCCATCCTACACTCTCACTTATAGAAGCAATGCAATTAAAACCTCTACAAACTCATCCATACTCAGTAAGGGTAATTGCACTTCAATAGGAGTTTTAATGATTTACAGAAACTTTATGATACACTACATGTTTCATGGAAGTAATCCATCTTATCAGGTGTATACAATTCACAAAGTTTCAATACCAAACATAAACACATAAACACACAGAAAACTTACCACCATGTCTGGGCAGAAACTAAAATGTAAGTAAGCTAGCAACATTCCTGTGGTCACATCTGCCTACAGACTGCCGATGCCACTAATAGCTTCTGATTTTCTTGTCTTGCCAATATATATATCACAACATGACTGACTGACTTACATTTAACAACATATGCACTTCCAGGAAGTGGGCATAAGTTTGTAGGCAGCCACTGACCAGGGAGGTATATTACTGGTTCTACCTGCCTGGGTATCGGCAGGGTTAGTGATGGCTGCATCAGGGGTTGTCAAGTTGCACTACTTTGACCTAGGTAGCTGTTCTTTCTTTCTGCATCATCTACATGTGGCCTGCAGGCATTTCTGCCCACATACATACAATCTCTCCCTGTCACACATAATTAACAATACTTAACTCACACAACTCATTCTTTGTAACTGATTTTCCTTTAGTGATCACCATGTACTTGCCTTGCCTTTTGGCAAAATGGTTGGAACAATAGACAGAAGTAACAGATAAGAACATTAAACAGCAGTGGGTAGGAGCTTTAAGTAAAAGTAGTAGGTAGCAACATTAAGTTGGAACCTCTGAAAAACATTACACTAGAGTTTCCCCCTTTGCCGGTGGCCTTTTAAGGGTGAGGCACTTAAGACTGAAAAATGGCACTAGAGTTCACTGGTTATGGTGACTTTTGCCATGGCCAACCCCTTGAGGGAGTTTCTGAAGAGAATGGATATCATAGATAAAGAAAGATATGGATAGGTATAACCAGAAAGTCTTTTATACATTATGTAGGTAGTAGCTGATAGGCAGCCACTGACCAGGGAAGTATATTTTCAGTTCTACCCACCTTCTTTGTATTTTACCTTGCTTCAATAAGTATAACCACATGCCACACTTATATCAGCCCTTTTAATTTTCTCTACTCATCTGTTCTCAATATACCCAGCCTACTTGGTATCCAGTATTCTATGTAATATACTGGTATAAAATTGCCTTGTAAATGAGAATATCATGCAAACTCAACATCCAAAATCTTCACGTCAGGCCAACTACACAACAAACTGTCTTTTATATTAAAAGAATCTTAACAATGAGGATCATTCAAAACTTAATCATAGCTTAAATCTATCAAATGGTGCACAAAGCATTATACCTCTTACCTGGCTTAAAACTGCATTCATAAACATTAAAAACGTGATTAGGAACAAAGCTTCACTAGGCTTTTTCAATGTTGCATCATTAAAGAATCCATGTGCAACATGTGAAGGTGAGTAAGCTTCACCGTCAAGATAATCATAATCCTGAGGCTCATCCCTGAGAAGCTGAAAATAATAAAATGATGTCATTACATTCTTAATATGTTAGAAGTCTCTTTGTATGAAGGGGGAAGGGGGAAAGTCTAAAGGGACTAGGAAGAACAGAATGGATGTGGAATGAATGAAGATGGAGGGTGAATGAGCAAGAATTAGGATGGGGTGAAGGAGTAGATGTAAGAAGGAAGGAGAATTCAAAAAGAAGAGGGAATATCTACTCTACCTTGGAAACCCCATATTACACATACATAGCTGAGTCTGCATTTGAAGAGTTGGGAGTATTCTTCAGATGTCCACGACTCTTACTTCCAAAAACCTTCCCAAGTTACACCAAAAGCTGATTACTCTTCACACAGGAAATCTAGCTCTACATACCGGACAAAGAGTTGAATCTAAAACAACATAAATCATCCAAGTTAACAACAAAACTCTTGTCAACCTTTTTGTTTACATATTACTTTGGTTTCTATTTCCAAGAGTAGGACTATTAACTAGACCTTACAGTAATCAGCAAACTACTTTACTCATCTGATGTCAGTGGCAACCCAAGAGTGGGCAATTATGACATTTCATTTTCTTCCATCTCATGTTTCCTTACAACAATAAGGAAAGTTTTTTACATTCTCAAAAACTATTACATTTTTTTCATATTTCCTCTGATCTCTACATCTTTTCCTTTACTTTATGTATCATTCAAATCTTGGCCATGATTGGTACTTCAATTCATGACTGAGCTTTTCAATATGAGATCAAGAGGTGGGGTTGATGGTAGTCAAAACCCTACCACATCCTAACCAGTAATGCTAAGATAACATATAACACTGTAATTTTTGTACATACATTATTCAAACCAATATACAACTGGAAAAGAAAATCTTTTATTTAGTCATTTATACTATCTTTCCTTTGTCACCACAATCTTCATATTCTTCCAAACTACTGTTCTGTCGCCACTCGTCTCTCTCACTGCAATATCCGCACATCAATAATGCTGTCCATAACCTCCACCAAGTCCATTCCACTCAAACCTTTAAATCATTTGTATCATCTCTTACACATTTCCTTAAAAAAATTTTCTTCACCTACCACAACCTGCACTTCCTGACGTCCTTTCTGGAATTATTTATCAAACCTGGAGTTCTCAGTCAATGTCCTTCCAAGATCTTTGTTTAACCTTTTTGTCATGGTTAAATATAACTAAAGGAGCAACAACCATCAACACATTCCCAATAAAGACAGACAATTACTTTAATGATGTTAAACTATCAGCAATATGATATCTATGGTCCATGATAAACTTATATGACTGTAATAATAACCTACTTTCACTTCATCTTTTAATACAGAGTAATAGCTACCATTTCTTCTCTGCAGTATCCTTTGGCTATCACTTGATCAAAATGCCTTCCAACCGTATTTTACTACTAGATTTTCGTGTTGGCATGAAATATTTCTTCTTTGCTATCTACCTTCTAACTGCCATGATGGGGCGTGTGGTGGGTGGTGAGAAGCCTTCTACTTAAATATTCTACCTCTGTCTTTCTAGGTTAGGAGTTTGAGTCCAATACTGTCTTATAGCAGATAACATCACTTGTTAATTGTCTGTACACAATGTACTCCTCAAGCTGCATACCACACCACAGTGTGTCACACTTTACAAACTTCTCTCTACTACTGCTAAAACATTCTGCTGCTTCCAAGTGGTTTTCATAAAAATCAGCTGAACATAATGAAAATTGGAAATGGAGGAGAATAGTAGGCAAATGAGGGAATACGAACAAGGCCAGGATGAGGGTTAGGGGTGAAGGGAAATGATCATCAATGTGTACTTTAAATGTAGGATAAATGGTAGAACCATCAGCAAATATGATGACATGATAAACAGTGTAATCACTAACCTTGATTTTTGCAGGGTCAAATACACGAATAACTGAATCTTGCGAGCGAAGGGATACACTCATGGAGTCATTGACATCTTTAAAATCTACCATTTTGTCTTTCTGTAAATCAATCTCTACATCTTCACTTTCATCTTCATCATCTTCATAGTCTTTACAGTTCTCTTGATCAGGCTGCACCACCACTAGAGATGTTAATGGTGTCACAAAATGATTCTGCAAAATAATGTGTGGGATACAATGTAAATATATAATACTTGTTTATACAAGGCAGTGAAATCATAATTTTTCTGTGTTGTACAGGTATAAGAGTGAAAACAAGCATAAAAAAAAAAAACTGGGCTATAATATATTTACCTGTTGAAGGAACTGAAGACCTTTTCCATTACAATGCAGTCTCTTCTTGAACCAGTCTATAGATTTATGACAATAGCAGACAAATTATATTTCAACGATCCTCTTCATCAAGAAGTACTCCCTTATATTTGTGGGAAACCTTTACTCTACGCTTCAGTTCATTCTTTCTGGTTCCAGGATTAAGTGTAGAATGGTAAAACGTTACAGTAAACTAAGCAAGGGGATATTTAGGGAACCAGTGCTGGCATGAGCAAGATAAGTGAGGGGTATGTGGAGGGTGGGCAGGTGAGAAAGGGAAGCGAGTGGAAGGATGACAAAATACAGTTGCTAGTAAAAGAGAAAAGAGAGGTGTATGGGCAGTACTCACATGGAGAGTGTGCAAATGACTGATAGATGTATAAAAGAAAGCAACTGAACATGCAGTGTGAAAGGCATGTATGAGAGAGAGTGAACTGAAGTGATGTGATATACTAAGAAAGGATTGAACCAGGGAAAATGAAGCAGCCAGGGTACACCAGAAAAGTCTGTGGGGTCTGGTTAAGGATAGGTGGCAGTGATAATTCGAGAATGGATTTAAGTGAATGAGGCCTTCTATCATCTGTTCCTGGCACTAACTTGCTATCATGGAAAACTGAATGTGGAAAAAAATAGAATTACCCCAAGAACCCTTTCTACTAAATGGTCCTGATGTTACTCAGGCCCTCTGTTCCAAAGGCTTCTGCATCCCAAGACTGCACTACTTCTAGTAGCAGGAAAATGTATACTCCTTTGGAGTGGGAAGCTCTTTGATGGGACTGTAATCCTAATGATATAACCTTGCCAAAGGTGACTTTCCACTCATGGTGTAAACTCATGGAAGCAGAGTCCAGGACACCGATTATAAATACTATTTAGTTTTGTCTTACATAATAAATCTTTTCCTGTTATCATTATCATTGTGGTTCATTGTTGAGTCTTTAATGACAGCAAAATCATAAAAGTCTGTAAAACTATCAGCAGTACCAGTAAGAGTGTTGTCAAACTGCCTTCATTTTTGCAAGAAACACCTCCTGTCTCATCTTAGTCAATTCTTAATGCTGGAAGAGCTGTTGTCCATATCACTCTCTGCATAAGCCAAAGACAGATGATGATCATTAAGTAATTCAGGATTATCTTATGCCTGTTTCTTTAAATCTAGCAAAAAAACACTCAATTGCCTTCCTAAAAAACTCACAAAAATGTGCTATCACTGGCATAGCTGGAGGATGATTGACTGAGTGGGGAAACTGTTGTGGACTACCACATCAGTAATCATTCACACTTGGTGTGTGGCCAATGGAACCATGAAAATTGTAAATATCTGTCTTGGAGTGTTGTCCAGCTTGTGTAAGTATCTGTTGAGCCCAAGTAAATATATGTCTGAAGTATGCATGGGGTTAAAAGAGAACCACTGATCAACAGTGTCGGAAGGACATTGCTGGGTTTGAAAATATGAGACAGCAACATTTGAGCTGCAGTATAAATGCATGCCCAAAAGTGGAACATCAATAACAGAAAGAATATTTGCACAATAGTGTTTTCATGGAGAACTAGGACTAATCCCTGAAATCATTCTTAAGATGTACATGAATAACATAAGGTAGGATTCTAATAACTGTGGTGAGTACTTGTGGTTAGTACTTACTTCTAAAGCAATAAGAAGTGCCTTCTTTCGGGCTACAGCCTTTTCATGAAGTCCTTTGGCAGCCTTCTCCTTCTCCAGGAGGTCCTTTAAAAAAGTAAGAATTACCAAATGACTAATTCATAAATACTTCTGATTTTTTCATTATTAGCTGATACCTAAAATAGTACTTCTAAAAATCACAAAATTTTCCACAAGGCATTTAAATAGCTTACAGCTCAGTATATTACAGCTGTATATTAAACTATCACCTTGTGTCCTCTGGAAAAAGAACATACATGTAAAATGTATTTAGAAATACAAAAAATGAATAAGCATGTAACAACAATTCTCTTATCTAAAATCAAAGAAATAAACAGAAAATTCTGAGCTGTGGTTTCGGTGCATTATACATGACAGCTAGAGATTGAGTGTGAACGAATGTGGTCTTTGTTGTCTTTTCCTAGCGCTACCTTGCGCGCCTGTGGAGGGAGGGGGTTGTCATTTCATGTGTGGCAGGAATGAATAAAGGCAACGAGTATGAATTACTTATTTATATTTATTTATTTATTTATTTTGCTTTGTCGCTGTCTCCCGCGTTTGCGAGGTAGCGCAAGGAAACAGACGAAAGAAATGGCCCAACCCACCCCCATACACATGTATATACATACACGTCCACACACGCAAATATACATACCTATACATCTCAATGTACACATATGTATACACACACAGACACATACATATATACCCATGCACACAATTCACACTGTCTGCCTTTATTTATTCCCATCGCCACCTTGCCACACATGGAATACCATCCCCCTCCCCCCCACATGTGTGCGAGGTAGCGCTAGGTAAAGACAACAAAGGCCCCATTCGTTCACACTCAGTCTCTACCTGTCATGCAATAATGCCCGAAACCACAGCTCCCTTTCCACATCCAGGCCCCACACAACTTTCCATGGTTTACCCCAGACGCTTCACATGCCCTGATTCAATCCACTGACAGCACGTCAACCCCGGTATACCACATCGATCCAATTCACCCTATTCCTTGCCCGCCTTTCGCCCTCCTGCATGTTCAGGCCCCGATCACTCAAAATCTTTTTCACTCCATCTTTCCACCTCCAATTTGGTCTCCCACTTCTCTTCGTTCCCTCCACCTCCGACACATATATCCTCTTGGTCAATCTTTCCTCACTCATTCTCTCCATGTGCCCAAACCATTTCAAAACACCCTCTTCTGCTCTCTCAACCACGCTCTTTTTATTTCCACACATCTCTCTTACTCTTACATTACTTACTCGATCAAACCACATATTGTCCCCAAACATCTCATTTCCAGCACATCCACCCTCCTGCGCACAACTCTATCCATAGCCCACGCCTCGCAACCATACAACATTGTTGGAACCACTATTCCTTCAAACATACCCATTTTTGCTTTCCGAGATAATGTTCTCGACTTCCACACATTCTTCAAGGCTCCCAGAATTTTCACCCCCTCCCCCACCCAATGATTCACTTCCGCTTCCATGGTTCCATCCGCTGCCAGATCCACTCCAAGATATCTAAAACACTTTACTTCCTCCAGTTTTTCTCCATTCAAACTTACCTCCCAATTGACTTGACCCTCAACCCTACTGTACCTAATAACCTTGCTCTTATTCACATTTACTCTTAACTTTCTTCTTTCACACACTTTACCAAACTCAGTCACCAGCTTCTGCAGTTTCTCACATGAATCAGCCACCAGCGCTGTATCATCAGCGAACAACAACTGACTCACTTCCCAAGCTCTCTCATCCCCAACAGACTTCATACTTGTCCCTCTTTCCAAAACTCTTGCATTCACCTCCCTAACAACTCCATCCATAAACAAATTAAACAACCATGGAGACATCACACACCCCTGCCGCAAACCTACATTCACTGAGAACCAATCACTTTCCTCCTTTCCTACACGTACACATGCCTTACATCCTCGATAAAAACTTTTCACTGCTTCTAACAACTTGCCTCCCACACCATATATTCTTAATACCTTCCACAGAGCAACTCTATCATATGCCTTCTCCTTTAGATATATTACCATTTAACTGACTGCTCTTTGGGATAAACAAGTTTCAGTTCTTCATTATGTTTGCATGAAAGTTGTTAAACAGATGATTCGGAGTTTTATAATGGCCTACCGAACGTAGATACATATTCAAAATGGAAAGAGCAAACACTGGTATCCCAATCAATCATACACAGTAATCTTGCATGAGCAACAAATGCATATAGAAACAGGATAGACCATCAATTTTCCATCTTGTAATATTTTGTGTTCAAGCAAAAGTGTGGAAGAGCTGTATTACAATGCTGATCACAAAGATATAAACCATGGAGATACTGACCTCTATTGCATTAAAGCTGCTTTCTATGCAAGACATTTCATTACAACAATAAAAATAGATCTTTTTGAAAAAATCTACTCTAAACATAATTCTTTCTGCTGCCCTCTTCAAGTGCTACAGCATGAGCTACAAATGATGGGTAGCCTACCATACGGGGAACTGAATTCCTGGGTAAATTGATTGTCAGAAAGTTTCTTCTGCAAGGAAATTCTAAAGAGAGAAAATTAAGTTTTAATTCTTCCTCGTGTTACATGCTGATCTTGGTAAAACACTACAAACTAGCAAATGAAACTATATGCAATTTTTCAATACAATACCAGAAAACCATGGGAGATGTCACTGGCTTGATTATTTACATAGGACACAAGTGACATCCCTAAGGCAGAGGAGAAAGAATGCTAATTCTGTATTCCCTCTGTGTGCTGCAGGTGAATGTGAGGGGTGGAAGCAGTCATATCCAAGAGTTTTGCTTTTGCCAGCCGATCAGTTTGTATGTAATCCAATTATGCTCTCTTCACTTTTTTGATTCACCCAAATCCCTGTGTATACACCTCTTTTTTCTGAGATGGCACAGGCAACTGAGGAAATAATCAAGGCAATCTCATTAATGTCTTTTCATGAAGCAAACCCTAGGGGTGGACGAACAGCTAGGTTGACAGTAGTAGTGAGGGAGGTGAATCCAAGGACCTTTGAAACAAAGGAGAGTAATCATTACAAAATATCACAGTAATCACCTTAACTTTCAGAAAAGCCCATAACCTCCTGATAAAATTTCTTGGTGTGGGAGCAAGATGCAAGTGATCCAGTAGATGATGGTCAGGTGGAACAACACTATTCCAATCTGTAACACCCATAAAGAACTCTCCATTACGTCCCTGGCCAGTGATGTTTGCCCGGATGCCACCTACCAGGTCTGGCCCCGTCTGCCCTGTAACAACCAGTTCTGTGCCCTGAAAAGAAGTAAATTCCAGTTAATCTTAAACAAACATCTTTTATGTACACAACAGACTATTTTCAAGTGTTAGATTATTATGGTTGATGCTTTGTAAAACACTGGGGTATACTGGCTTTCCTATCTGCACATGGGGTGCAGGACAACTGGGTGACTGGATATTTCATAAAAATTTTTCATGTTTCTTTTCCGAGGCAAAGCCTCATGAGGAAAAATAAAAATAGGTTATCTATTCTTTTATCTTCACAGATGACAGAACTAACCCCTAAAGAATGAGAACTTATACAAAAAGGTAAAAGTTTATGAAGGTAAAGATGACCAGAGTCTAAATATGGAAGGAAAAAAGCTAATATCTAAATGATTAACTTAATCATTACAGAACCACAAAGCACATTTTTCAGAAAAACTCACCACACCTAGTCCCAACTTAAATGGAAACATTAAATAATGAATCCAATTTTACTATGGGATTCATTAGGACAGGGGAGTGTGATGTTCCTAAGGGAGATTTGTAATTTTAACACAAATTTACGAATCAAATGCCTAAGGACTTGAGAGTAAAATAATTGGCATGTACTATAAAGAAGTAAGGTAAGCACTGCTTACCCTACAAACTGGCAGAATGCATATATAGTACTAATGTCTAAAAGCAATGGGGGCAAAGGTGAGTGTTCAAATTATAAAGGTATAAGTTTGTTTAGTAAGGGGAGTGGGGGAGGAATGGGATGTATTTAGGGAATCAGCGATGGATTGCGCAAAAGATGCTTGTGGCATGAGAAGAGTGGGAGGTGGGTTGATTAGAAAGGGTAGTGAGTGGTGGGATGAAGAAGTAAGAGTATTGGTGAAAGAGAAGAGAGAGGCATTTGGACGATTTTTGCAGGGAAAAAATGAAATTGAGAGAAGAAAGAAAGAGACAGGAGGTCAAGAGAAAGGTGCAAGAGGTGAAAAAAAGGGCAAATGAGAGTTGGGGTGAGAGAGTATCATTAAATTTTAGGGAGAATAAAAAGATGCTCTGGAAGGAGGTAAATAAACTGCGTAAGACAAGGGAGCAAATGGGAACTTCAGTGAAGGGCGCAAATGGGGAGGTGATAACAAGTAGTGGTGATGTGAGAAGGAGATGGAGTGAGTATTTTGAAGGTTTGTTGAATGTGTTTAGTGATAGAGTGGCAGATATAGGGTATTTTGGTTGAGGTGGTGTGCAAAGTGCGAGGGTTAGGGAAAATGAGTTGGTAAACAGAGAAGAGGTAGTAAAAGCTTTGCGGAAGATGAAAGCTGGCAAGGCAGCAGGTTTGGATGGTACTGCAGTGGAATTTATTAAAAAAGGGGGTGACTGTATTGTTGACTGGTTGGTAAGGTTATTTAATGAATGTATGACTCATGGTGAGGTGCCTGAGGATTGGCGGAATGCGTGCATAGTGCCATTGTACAAAGGCAAAGGGGATAAGAGTGAGTGCTCAAATTACAGAGGTATAAGTTTGTTGAGTATTCCTGGCAAATTATATGGGAGGGTATTGATTGAGAGGGTGAAGGCATGTACAGAGCATCAGATTGGGGAAGAGCAGTGTGGTTTCAGAAGTGGTAGAGGTTGTGTGGATCAGGTGTTTGCTTTGAAGAATGTATGTGAGAAATACTTAGAAAAGCAAATGGATTTGTATGTAGCATTTATGGATCTGGAGAAGGCATATGATAGAGTTGATAGAGATGCTCTGTGGAAGGTATTAAGAATATATGGTGTGGGAGGCAAGTTGTTAGAAGCAGTGAAGTTTTTATCGAGGATGTAAGGCATGTGTACGTGTAGGAAGAGAGGAAAGTGATTGGTTCTCAGTGAATGTAGGTTTGCGGCAGGGGTGTGTGATGTCTCCATGGTTGTTTAATTTGTTTATGGGAGCCTTGAAGAATGTGTGGAAGTCGAGAACATTATCTCGGAAAGCAAAAATGGGTATGTTTGAAGGAATAGTGGTTCCAACAATGTTGTATGGTTGCGAGGCGTGGACTATGGATAGAGTTGTGCGCAGGAGGATGGATGTGCTGGAAATGAGATGTTTGAGGACAATGTGTGGTGTGAGGTGGTTTGATCGAGTAAGTAACGTAAGGGTAAGAGAGATGTGTGGAAATAAAAAGAGCGTGGTTGAGAGAGCAGACGAGGGTGTTTTGAAATGGTTTGGTCACATGGAGAGAATGAGTGAGGAAAGATTGACCAAGAGGATATATGTGTCGGAGGTGGAGGGAACGAGGAGAAGTGGGAGACCAAATTGGAGGTGGAAAGATGGAGTGAAAAAGATTTTGTGTGATCGGGGCCTGAACATGCAGGAGGGTGAAAGGAGGGCAAAGAATAGAGTGAATTGGAGCGATGTGGTATACCGGGGTTGACGTGTTGTCAGTGGATTGAATCAAGGCATGTGTATGGGGGTGGGTTGGGCCATTTCTTTCGTCTGTTTCCTTGCGCTACCTCGCAAACGCGGGAGACAGCAAAAAAAAAAAAAAAAAAAAAAAAAAAAAAAAAAAAAAAAAAGTTTGTTTAGTGTACTAGATAAGCTATATGGATGAGTGGTGGCTAATAGGGTAGTCAAAAGTGCAGAGCATCAGGTTGGGGAGGAAAAATGTGGTTTTAAGAGTGGCTGGGGATATGTAGATCTGGTGTTTGCTATGAAGGATGTATGTGAGAAATATTTAAGGAAACAGAAGGATTTGTATGTGGCATTTATAGATAAGAAGAAATCACATGATAGGGTTGATTGAGGTGCTTTGTTTGCTAATAAATGTCTCAATTCTAAATTTGAAGCAAACAAGCACAGTACAACTAAACTATAAACCTTACCTTGAAATAATTATAAAAGTGTGTATTGCTAAGGCTGTCCATCTGTACAGCATCTCCAGAATAGCTAAATTGGACATCAAGAAGAATTGGGGTTGAGAGTTCTTGGTAAAAGTTCTTTAGTTGCTCTGCTGCGTCAGCATCTTCATATATCTTCCGAGCACCCCCATGGTTCTGAGTTAATGCACATGATGGTTAATCTATAACTGTACCTCAGCAATTAAACATGCTTTATTCAGGTTTTCTTCATGCTTTCTAATAAAACACAAATTACAAATAAAATTTTCCCATTCACCAGGGCCTTTCGTGCACCCCAACTTTATCCTCTTCACATGCATGCTTACAGTTAGCCCATTACTCTCCTGACTAAAATGAATTCTTAAATATTCAAACTTACCTCAACTTTTAGTTCATCATGCAAACTGATCTTAAACTCTTATCTCCTATCCCTTTCTAAAACTACCTTCTTCCTTTTCATTTACACAGTTAATTCATGCCCTCTAGGCTCTTTTTTGTTTGCTCATGCAGAGATACCAGACCCTCCCTCACCACTGTCACATCCTTCCCTTGGCCATCTCACCCTCCCTCTCTGGCTAACACACCTTTCCTCACTACCACCACTCCCAATCTTTTTGGTCACCAAACATTCCCTCATCACCACCACTTTCTCCCTCCCCAGCCATTGCACCCTGAACAGTGGATGGCAGAAGTCAGTAGTATAACCACTCATTCCACCATTTTCCAACTCCATATGTCCAATGTTGCCAGCAAAGCCTCCTGCTTAATAATATAATATTTTCCCAAATACTGTTCACCCCAGAAGCTAGCATTTTCTAACTTGCCAAGAAAATGGTTGATTTATAAGCTGTGTGCATCTGACAACTTCCTCAGTGTCTGCAGACAGGGAATGGGCAGAAAGATGTCACATTTTGTAGTAAAGCTTCACTTTCACCATCCTCCTATTACCTGCCTCATCCAGCCCTTCCACTGTTATGGCTAATAACAAGGCATCATCTGCATGGAATTGTGGAAACTCCATCGTTTTTCCATAATCAAGTCTTACAAATTAGTATTTCAAATATAAGTTCTTAATGTTTTATGATCAAATCTATACAAATGCATCAAAAAAAGTTACTGTAGAGTAATGAAGCATCTCTTAAAAAACAAATTTTCCTTTGTATGACTTACTACTACAATCATAGACTGGAAGAATACTTCTTATAGTGTAAGACTATGAAGTGTGGTAGGCAACCTGCATCCAGCTCTCTGTCCCTATTAGTACCTCAACTTTCCTTGACTGTCCAAAAGTTTTTTGTTCTTTTGACAAGTGAGACAGTGAAACATTGATGATGAAGAAAAAATATCATGTCTGTTTCCTACAAACTATAATGGTGATCTTTGGGCAGGTAGCTACACATCCACACTTACAAAAAGAAGTGTGTTTAACTTTCTTACCTACAACTTCCTCAGACTACCATTAAAAAATACACAACATACATCAAGTATCCTGGACATCAGAAACAGGCTATATTCTCAGCATAAAAGTAGAAATACAAAATAACTATATCCGAAGAAATAACAATGTGCTGGCCTCATGGGCTTCTCATGTCACTGGATACAATTTTCAGAAGTGATTTAATGTATGGAATTAAAAGCAGTAAATAATGAAAGACCAAAAAGTGCATCTACAAACCTGCAGGGATATTCTTTCTAGCAGTTTCATATCTGCCCCTGTGCCAAATCCTAGGCAGAAAATAGTAGCTCCTTCTTTATTTCGTTCCCTTACATTCTTTAATATAGCAGAGTGTGAAGTCACCCCAACAGTAGGTTGGCCATCAGTAAGCAAGACAATGATGTGAGGTCTTACTGATTCTGGCACTACTACTTCCATCTCCTCTTCAATAGCTACCTGGAAGACAGTAGTATCAAGGTGTAAGAGCTGATGCATAGCACTCCAAAAAAGCTAACATTTTGGAGGTAGGGTCAAGTGGGTCAGTTATGTTGCTGTGATTTCATAGGTCCAACAGAGCATTTCTTTGAAACTAACTATAGTTGTGGTAATATTGAGATTGTACGGTGAACTGATTATATGCAAAATTTTCAGTTCACTTGAGAGCAAGAATTTTTTTTTAATCATTACCTATGATTATGAACACAAATGTTGTCGCGGGAAATGGCAATCAAGTATAATAATAATAGTAATAATAATAATAATAATAATAATAATAGTAATAATAATAATAATTTTTCTTTCTTTTCTTTCAAACTATTCGCCATTTCCCGCGTTAGCGAGGTAGCGTTAAGAACAGAGAACTGGGCCTTTAAGGGAATATCCTCACCTGGCCCCCTTCTCTATTCCTTCTCTTGGAAAATTAAAAAAAAATAATGAGAGGGGAGGATTTCCAGCCCCCCGCTCCCTCCCCTTTTAGTCGCCTTCTACGACACGCAGGGAATACGTGGGAAGTATTCTTTCTCCCCTATCCCCAATAATAATAATAATAATAATAATAATAATAATAATAATAATAATGAAAAAAATGTATATCTATATATGTGTGTGGGTATGTGTGTGTGTTATTGGTGTTACTGGACTTCACCTGCTCGAGGTTACACCACAAATCAAACGTCACCTTTGGTGAAGGTGTATCATTGGGAGCAGTCTCATCAAAGAGCTTCTAACTTCAAAGAAGCCTGCTTTTCCTTGTTACTGAAAGTATCACAGTCTTGAGCTGCAGGAGCCTTTACAGAGGTCCTGGGTAACACCTGGATTTTCACAGAAATTGATCCTTGGGTAATTAATTTACATAAATACATAATTTTATTTCATTTAGCTATAACTACCTCAGGACTAATTTCTATGGAAGAGTCTTAGTGTTATTCAGGATCTTTCTCAAGGCTCCTTCTTTTCAAGATTGCACCACTTCCTGTAACAAAAATGTAGACTCCTTTGGAGTGAGTAGTTGTATGATGAAACTGTACTCCACATGATACAGCCTTGTCAAAGGTGACTTTTCATTCATTGTGTAACCCCTAGCAGACAGAGTCCAGTACCATATCTATTTGTGTACATATCACAGTATATATGTCCCATCCCCTGGGATATGGGAGAAAGGATACTTTCAAAGTACTCCTGCATGTCGTAAAAGGAGGCTAATCAAAGGTCAACTTTCACCCACAGCATAATCAGGTGTAGGCTTACGCATCTTGTTTAGTGAGATATTTGCGGAAAAAAGCAGTAGCAGTAGGTGACACATACTGCTGCTGCTGCTATTTTGTAGTAATAGTAGAAGTGGGTGGCAAGTGACCAACAACCAGGGAAGAACTATCGCTTGAGTTTCAGGAGGGATAGTAATGGCAATGCAGTGAGTCAGGATTGCGGTGTTTGTTACAAACCCCCTTCAGACCCAGATCACAGTCTGTTTTCCCTTGCCTCATCCACATGTGGGTTGCTGGCATCCACTCCCAACCCTACACCCTCTTTTTCACATATAAAGCATTTAATAACACAAATCATAAATATATCTACTTTTTCTGTTTTCCTTAATTTCATTATTTCAAAATATGGCTGTACAAACATCATATCATTCTCTAGCACAAATTCTGAGCATCACTACCAGCCAAGAGGGGATGAGTGGATCTTAGGTCCCACCTGACTGCCATTATGCAGCTGGGCTCCACCCTACTTCAGAGTCTATAGCCCCTCAACCTGGATTTTTCCTATCCATTTCTGTAACATTTGCAATATTAATTCCAACTTTCTTTCAGTTGAACACCACTTATCTGCCTCCTTCCTGATATTTTTCTTCTCTCTCTGAAATCCAACTGGCTAAGGCTACTTCTTTGCACTACCAGATCTCCAATTATAATCTCCATCATTTCCACTCCAAAGGTGGAGTTTGTGGCTTCTGTAGTACAAAGACACCTACTGCATGCCTTATGGATCTTGAGACTCATAAGTTTAATATCTGGCTCAAAATCTCTCTAACCTCTATTAGCTGCTTTTATGATATCCGTTGATAGTATAAATGGAGGGCATTTGGTGCCAGTGTAAAAGAAAACTGTAAACATTTTAAGTTGTGAGCTGAAAAAAGACTGGTGATTGGGAATAAATGGTTTAAAACATGTATGTGGGTGAGCGGGCTTATGGGTAAATGGGCAACAATGAATTATACAATGCATGATAGGATGCAAAGGAGACTTTTGGATGTGAATAAGCTGAGAGTGGTGAGGGAGAGTTTAAAAGTTTGGAGTGCATCTTGAACAATATCTCAGGAGGTCTGTTTAGTGAATTTGGACACACCTTCAGCACATATGATGAAATTTCATCAGGAAAATGACCCTTGTGTTGGTCAAGAGTTTTTAGTATTTTGTTCAAGTCTTTTTAGATCTCTAAGTAATTTCTAAATCTAACACCTCCTTTCCACTCCAGTTCACTGGAGTTGGAACTAGTGTCTCCTACTGTGAAAATACCTCTGACTTCTGAACTTGTCATCTAGTTTCTCACATATCCTTTCATCATCCTATACAATTATTTCCCCTGAATTCCTTAGCCTGATTAACTGCTTTTTAAATGACAATTCATTCCTATCAAATCTTTTTTTTTTTTTTTTTTTTTTTTTTTTTTTTTTTTTTTTATACTTTGTCGCTGTCTCCCGCGTTTGCGAGGTAGCGCAAGGAAACAGACGAAAGAAATGGCCCAACCCCCCCCCCCATACACATGTACATACACACGTCCACACACGCAAATATACATACCTACACAGCTTTCCATGGTTTACCCCAGACGCTTCACATGCCTTGCTTCAATCCACTGACAGCACGTCAACCCCTGTATACCACATGACTCCAATTCACTCTATTTCTTGCCCTCCTTTCACCCTCCTGCATGTTCAGGCCCCGATCACACAAAATCTTTTTCACTCCATCTTTCCACCTCCAATTTGGTCTCCCTCTTCTCCTCGTTCCCTCCACCTCCGACACATATATCCTCTTGGTCAATCTCTCCTCACTCATTCTCTCCATGTGCCCAAACCATTTCAAAACACCCTCTTCTGCTCTCTCAACCACGCTCTTTTTATTTCCACACATCTCTCTTACCTTTACGTTACTTACTCGATCAAACCACCTCACACCACACATTGTCCTCAAACATCTCATTTCCAGCACATCCATCCTCCTGCGCACATCTCTATCCATAGCCCACGCCTCGCAACCATACAGCATTGTTGGAACCACTATTCCCTCAAACATACCCATTTTTGCTTTCCGAGATACTGTTCTCGACTTCCACACATTTTTCAAGGCTCCCAAAATTTTCGCCCCCTCCCCCACCCTATGATCCACTTCCGCTTCCATGGTTCCATCCGCTGACAGATCCACTCCCAGATATCTAAAACACTTCACTTCCTCCAGTTTTTCTCCATTCAAACTCACCTCCCAATTGACTTGACCCTCACCCCTACTGTACCTAATAACCTTGCTCTTATTCACATTTACTCTCAACTTTCTTCTTCCACACACTTTACCAAACTCAGTCACCAGCTTCTGCAGTTTCTCACATGAATCAGCCACCAGCGCTGTATCATCAGCGAACAACAATTGACTCACTTCCCAAGCTCTCTCATCCCCAACAGACTTCATACTTGCCCCTCTTTCCAGGACTCTTGCATTTACCTCCTTTACAACCCCATCCATAAACAAATTAAACAACCATGGAGACATCACACACCCCTGCCGCAAACCTACATTCACTGAGAACCAATCACTTTCCTCTCTTCCTACACGTACACATGCCTTACATCCTCGACAAAAACTTTTCACTGCTTCTAACAACTTGCCTCCCACACCATATATTCTTAATACCTTCCACAGAGCATCTCTATCAAATCTATGGAAGTTTTTTATTTTTTCCTGCCTAGTCCATAGTATTCTTATCAAAGTTTCTTTGTTCCTCCTTTCTTATTTATCTATTCATTATACTCTGTTGCTGTCTCTTGCGTTAGCGAGGTAGCACAAGGAAACAGATGAAAGAATGGCCCAACCCGCCCACAGTTTCACATCTGAATCAGCCACCAACGCTGTATCATCAGCAAATAACAAGTGACTCACTTCCTAAGCCCTCTCATCTACAACAGACTGCATACTTGCCCCCTCTCCAAAACTCTTGCATTCACCTCCCAAACAACCCCATCCATATACAAATTAAACAATCATGGAGACATCATGCACCCCTGCCGCAAACCGACATTCACTGAGAACCAATCACTTTCCTCTCTTCCTACTCGTACACATGACTTACATCCTTGATAAAAAATCTTTTCACTTCTAGCAACTTGCCTCCCACACCATATACTCTTAATACCTTCCACACAGCATCTCTATCAACTCTATCATATGCCTTCTCCAGATCCATAAATGCTACATACAAATCCATTTGCTTTTCTAAGTATTTCTTGCATACATTCTTCAAAGCAAACACCTGATCCAAACATCCTCTACCACTTCTGAAACCACACTGCTCTTCCTCGATCTGATGTTCTGTACATGCCTTCACCCTCTCGATCAATACCCTCCCATATAATTTCCCAGGAATACTCAACAACCTTATACCTCAGTAATTTGAACACTCACCTTCATCTCCCCCAGCCTTTGTACAATGGCACTGTGCATACATTCCGCTAATCCTCAGGCACCTCACCATGAGCCATACATACATTGAATATCCTTACCAACCAGTTAACAACAGAGTCACCTCCTTTTTTAATAAATTCCACTGTAACACCATCCAAACCCGCCACCTTGCTGGTTTTCATCTTCCGCAAAGCTTTCATTACTTCTTCTCTGTTTACCAAATCATTCTCCCTGACCCTCTCACTTCACACACCACCTCGACCAAAACACCTTATAACTGCCACTCTATCATCTAACACATTAACAAACCTTCAAAATACTCACTCCATCTCCTCACATCACCACTACTTATCATTTATTTATTTATCTATTCCTCCTTTCTTATCCTGGTATTTTCATGCCATTCTCTGTTTTCAGTGTTGCCTACATCTTTGCCACATCGCATTTTGAAACTCTTGCTTTTATAAACCCATTCTTTTCTCTCTCTACATTCACTCCATATATGAGGCTAGAGGTCCCTATGTTCCTACTCCTTCAAAGTACATTTCACAGAATCTCTCATATAATACCCAGGTTCTTGGTTACTGAACTCTATTTCCCTATCTCTGTTCCTGCAGGAATAGCTGAAGTCTGTGTAGTTTCCTATTTCAGTCTAGTCTCACCTGCTCTTTTAACTAACTCATTTATTGTATGGTCAAACTTGAGCATTTAATCCTCTCTTTTTTCCAATGGGTATATATATATATATATATACATATATATTATTCTTAATTTCTATGCTAAGAAGTGCGAAGATATGGTCCAGTAACGATGGTCCATCAGTCCCTCTAATCTTAATATGTTCACTGACATGTCAGTATAGGAAATTTTTCTGTTTCCACTCTAAAAACCAGTACCTCCATGACTCCCTGCTACCTAGAGAATCCAAATTTCTCCATTGTATTTCTCTATAACTGATATCCCCCATTATCAGAACCTTGCCATTCCCGAGAAGCATGCATTCCACAGCTACCTGTGTGCCAGTTGGGAAGAAAGAGAGAGTCATTTTATGAGGAGCTAGGTCTGCATCAAGGATAAATAACGTCCCCATGGCTGTTTAATCTTTTTTGGTTGGAAGGATGAGGGAGGTAAATGCAAGTGGTCTTGGAGAAGGTTGTGGGTCTACAGTAAGTCAGAGTTGGGGATCCCTGGGAGGCGAGACTGCTGTTCTTTGCAGACGACACAGCTCTGTTGGCAGACAAGAGTAAAGAACTGCAAAAGCTAAGTTTAGGAGACCGTGAGAAGGGAGGAAGTTGAGAGCTGATGTGAATAATAGTAAGGTTGTGAGGTTTAGCGGAGGGAGAAACAAAATTTGAGTGAAAGCTTGAGTGGAGAAAACTTGGAGAAAAAGAGGTGTTTTAGATCCCACAGAGTGAACAAAGCAGTGAATGGAGCATGGTAACTGGAGTAAACTGCAGGGTTAGGTGAGTAGGCAAAGGTCCTAGGTGCATTAAGGAATCTGAGACAAAGATAGTTATGTTTCATACTATAGCAGTCCCAGTGGTGCAATGGATGCAAATTATGGGCTTTAAATACCAATAGACTGATCATGAAAGGACTGAAAGTGTAGGAGGAATGTGGTAGTAAGCTGATTAGGAGTAAGACAAAGCTGTACAAGGAATGCTGAAATGGTTTGGACATATGGAGATGTTAAGTGAAAAGAGACTTATTAAGAAGATAAATGTGTCTGAACTGGACACAGCAAAGGGGAGCGGTAGATCAAGAAAGAATAGATGCCGAGTTATTGGGACCTGAACACGCAGAAGGGTGAGAAGCATACTTGGGATAGAGCAAACTGGAGTGATGTAGTATATAGGGTGAGAAGTGCATGACCATGGGCTTAACCAAGGCATATGAAGTGGCCTGGGGAAACCAAAGAAAGGTTTGTGAGACTTGGCTCTGGTTTTGCAGCATTATACATGAAATCTAAAGAATGAATGTGAACAAATGAGGCAGTTCTTCCCCTGTTCCTGGCACTACCTGGCTAGTGAACTATGCATAAAAAAGTAACAACAATGATACTATACATTATATACCTTCACTTTCAAAGAATCCAGTCCATTCCTTTGTGAGAGAATTGACATTCTACCTTTCAGTAATCAATCACGAGATAATCTTCAGGTATCTAAACTTATAAGAAGAGTAGTTCAGACTAATTCTATGAGATTCTAGGGACAGTGACATCTAAAACAAAATAGTGCAGTGGACATCACAGTAAGTGCAGATACACGGTGCAGTGCTGGTGCAGTTATTTTGTGGTAAGGTACAAAATCTAGATTTCAAGGATGTGCTTGGCACACAACTCAGAAATTATCTGAAAAGTAGACTTCACATAAATCATGAGGAAGTGGTGAGAGAAAGCTTGAAGTGCATTTGAAAGAAAAACAAATAATTGACAGACAATAGAAGTGGTGCTTTGGTGCTGCTTTGGAAAAGTGCATGGTGCAGAAAATGAGCTGAGGCCAATACCATTCCCCATTGATGCCATTGGTAAGTTATGTTTGGCATTGTCCAAACACTTTAGACAGAAGAGCAGGAGTTTATTCCCTAATTTGAAAGGAAATAAATCACAAATAAATCTATGAGTATGCTTGATATAAGGCTAATATGATCAATATATCAAACAGCAGTGAGAAAAGCTTAAATATCTAGTGTCTTGGCAACAATGACAAATAAATTATAAAAGAAAATAACAAACAAGTCTGTTACAAACATGTTCATTAGTTTCTGTGGCCTTTAGCTCATGGTAGAGAAGTAAAGTGCATCAAATGTGTTGGCGGCAACATAGCTGTCTCTGCCTTGCGTGAACCCTGAAGCCACTGGGGTGTTTATAAGTGAAGCAACATGAATAAAATAAACTAACAGTAATTGTGAAACATCTTAAGTAAATCAGTTTAGATACTTGGCTACTCCTATGAAGCCAAGAGGCAGTGCTGTTTAGTGTCATTTCAAGGATGACACTGTTTGGTAATATTCTCCTACTTAGGGGAGTGAAATATAAATTTTGTGGGTGCGACAGAGTGTCACATCACATGAAGACAAAGACAACATAGTCATCCCCAAGGCTTTGGAAGAAACAATAAAATCTTCTCCTTGGCCACTGATAAAGCATTATGATCATCTCCTGGGCCTGCGAAGAAATGTTACCGGTAGCAAAGATAAGTTCGGCTTGCGTCCAATGCTCCTGCCTTTGACTGTACACGCTTGAAGATAATTATGGTGTGGGAAATGAATCCGAGGGGGGAGCCGACGCCGAGAAAGCGCCATCTGAGGGAGGAAGGGGAAAACCAGCTTAGGCAGATGCCCTCATATTAGCTGTTCTCCCATCAAATTGGAGTTGATCTCACGAGCCTCTTTAGATGATCAATCATAGTCTCTCTTACACAGAGCTTGAAGTGGAGAACATTTCAGGTCATTTTAGTTTGTTCCTGATGAATAAGGAAATATTTTTTCTTTGAAATATGGTGTCTAATCTATTTTGTAACATCTAAGTATTTCTTCCTCCACTTCAAGCAATAATACCAACATTTGTACTTCATGTGGAACACCTGTGTTTCCAAAGTTTGATTGCAAAAGACAAGGATTCATCATTCATAAAACAAATTCTTAAGTTCCTGTAACCAATTTAAATAATGCTCTCCTTAAACAGTTATCTAACAGGCTCTAAGAAGAATCCTGTGATATACTTTCTAGAAGGAAGGGTATATTCACTCCATTTGGTGTGATACATCGCAACAAACAATCAATGAGACCTCTTTTGTACCAAATGCAGTACTGTACAAAGAAAAAATGGATAATGGTAATTAATGATGGAATATATCACATACCTAAAAAGGTACTTTCATATTCTCAAGTGAATGCATCTAAAAAAAATGTAAATAAATGATATTGTCGTCTTCATTAGCTCACCTGACACAGGAACTGAAATTACAGGAAATCTTAAAAAATAAAAACCTTTTGATGGTTTTTGTAGCAAAATATCCATCAAGGATACAGTGAAATTTCAGATATGTAAAGTGTAATCTATGTCTCACATACAGCTATAAAGAAAAGAAAAAATGCAGCTATGCTTCACATACTTGAAGCAAATTTTTATTTCAAAGGATTTCCTTCTAAAACACTATCTCTGTTATTTACATATGGCCATACCTAATCCATATTTCCACATTTGGAACTTTGGGAGAGCTCGGTGGTCATCCCTGCACACATAATTTACTACCTTTTCTCGGGATGGGTTCTGCTTTGCAAGCTGGGATCATCTCAGCTGTGCTCAGCATGAAGTAAGATACTGTCTTGGCTGGAAAGGAATCCTATATTCCCACTTCTAATCGATCTGTCTCCCCTGATTATTATCAGAATGTCCCTGCTTCTATGCTTGTCAAATCAGAGACAAAGCATACCAAGCGATGAACCTTTTCCCCTCACCTAAATCCTGCTCTGCTTTTATTGGTGCTCAGAAAGGTCATAAAGCTGTTCTTCGTAAAGTCAAGCATATGATAACAAAAGGAATGTGAGATGAAGCGACTTCTGCTGATATATCTTTCTGGTCCTTATCCAAAAGTATTTCAAGTTACTGTAATCTAACCTAATCTCTAACTTTCCAACTGATAAAGTTTGGTAACTTATTCTCCAGCGATTCCTCTTCAGATGATCCAATGTCTAGTATTCCTTCCAATGAACCATTTGCCCTTTCCAATATCTTCTCTGTGCAAGGCCTTCTGGGCACTTTCTAGCTTCAAGTGGGTAAGGTGTGGCCCAAAAAAACATACTTCCTTCAATCCTACAAAAGTGTGCCTCTGACTTAGCTCTGATCCTAGCTTGCCTATTTCATCTACCTAAAATCCCAAACTTTCCCACTTTGGATGCATGCCTTCATAAGGAACATCCGTAAGAAAGGAGACCATTCTAACCCTACTAACTATCATTTCACAGTTCTAACTTCTGCTATCTTCAAATTCTTTTAAACTCTCCTGACCTCTCATCTCAAAGCTTAGGATCTCATTCCCTTCTTTCTGACGACCAATACAGTTTCTTGGTGAAAAGTCAATTGATGATCTTTTCACATAAGCCAAAAACACCCCACTGATTTCCTATTTGTTCACATATTAAGGTGGTATTGCTAGCACCTCTCATTAGCTAGTTGCTTTAATACAACTTTCAGATACAGAGAATTCACCAAATAATGTTTAACATCTCTATCATGTAATTCCTAAACTGATTACTTACACTTTTCAAAAACTTTTAACAGACAAGTCCTAACAGTGTACACTCCAGTATGTAAAGAAAAACAAGTAATGATAGCCAGCTTAGCTTGTTGATGGCTCAGGTGCCTCTTAGCAACAACCAGTATTTGTCTAATATTTCCAAAGATGAACTTTTTATATAATGTTTTGTTTCAAGAAACCTATTAGCCTTACTCACATCTAATTGTTTGATCTACTGTAAATGAATATGCAAGGATAGTCTCAAACTGAAAGTATAAATATGGTATATTTGGCTACAACTGTTAGCTAGCCACTGTAAACAGCGATCTCAAAGATACAATGCACAATTGTAAAACCCTGAAAAAAAAGGCAACATCAAATAAAGCCTAATCAATCAGGACTTGGAATGCAAGTATGAGGTTAACAGGAGTTTCATGAATTCAGTCAAATAATTTCTATTTTCATGACATAACTAACCACGCAGAGACTAAAGACCCAAATCTGCAAAGATCTGATATGACTGAGTGCACTGCTCTATTTGTTTCCAACATACTGTACAAAATGATGTCTAAGATCCAGTAACCCTGGGGTAGAGTTGTCACTATATTATGGACTTTGCCAGATTATGGGTATCGATACTACCAAACAGACTTCAAAGCAGACCAAATAAATTAAAAGTAAATATGTGGAGTTTTACTGTCCTAACATCTATATTTATATATGTGAAACAACAATACAACCCGCCTGGTTGAGGCTGAGTAAACAAGAGTGTGATCTTGGTGTAATGAGGTTGATGCCTAAAAACTGGCAGAAGGAAGGTCTTGTATTTCATCCACTATAGGAGCTGGTCTGGATGTGGGTAGAGGGTGATTAAATCTCAGCTCAGGTTTGACAGCTTCAAGCAAGGGGCTTGGTGAAGGGACTGGAGTGGCTGTACCTCAGTGTTTACATTGCTTTGATGCTTTAATTAGTAGTTTCTGTAGTGTTATCTATTTCACGTAATTATCTACACTTTGCAATTCAAAACAGATTAAACAATGAAGTGTGGTGACATGCATATGCCTTGGAGGCACCCTAACAACAAAGCAGCAAATTCTGTTAAAATCGGTGCCATTTCACTAAGCACCAGTACCCTTGCAAGTTTTGGATCAGAGGAGATGGAATAGTTTGGAAAGCCAAGCTGGAAATGGTTGGGCACGATATATTTCTTTTATATCATGATGTACTCAAATAACCAATTTTCTGCTTTATTTATAGAGGAAATTGCCATAATTAGGATGGATAAGTGGAGGATGTGTGTTTAGTTCTGATAGTGCACAAGAATACTACAGTTACATACACACTAACTAGTTGAAGAACAAGGTAATTCATCTCAAAAGCAAATTCCTTGCTAGTTAACGTGAGTAGAATGCACTGTCTGTACACTAAAAGTATTAGGTGATTAGAAATATGGATATCTTTTTCTTATATACGTTATTGAAATATCATAGTTGGGCTTATATCAATAAGCACAGCTCTTGTGTCAATTCTTCATTACAGAGGCATCCATATAAGAAGATCTATTCCTTCAATAGGTTTTCACATTCATGTCAATAGTGTTCAGGCAACATAATGCAATAATTTCAAGCATTTTGAAATATCACCTAACAGTCTAACAACACAGCTGTAATTCCAAAAATGCAACTTTGTCATACTGTGCATACTTTCTTGTGAGCGAACAACAAAGGCAAATAACAAAGTGCAAGGCTTGAAGTGTTAAAAAAAAAAAAGTTCCACTTGGCAAGTACACGAGAAAAAAAAAAAAGATACCTGTCTGCAGATGTCATCAAAAATCTGTTTCTTAAACAGCAAGTTTCTGCCCTGATACAGGATGCACAGGGGAGGGTAATGAATTTCATCAATATACACTCCATTTCCAAATCTTAACAATTTTCTACCAAAAAACTTAGGCACAATATTCCATGTCCATAAGAGATATAAAAGATAAGAAAACCATTGCAGGATGGTTTCTCCATGCATCTGAGAAGGCTGGATAGTACTGAAACATTTTGAGGAGGTCATGAGTATTTTGAAATTCCCTTGTAATGTTAAAATTTTGAGTTCCCATGGCAGAAAGTTTATGAAAACTGAAATACCGATTAATACTGCATATTCATTTCCATAAAATGATTAACATATACAGACTAAAAATGCTACATCACTCATTTCCTTTGTCATACAGAAATATATGAAAAAACTTTTATCACAAACCTTTAGGCCGCTATCAATATCTGTTGCTCCATCAGCTTCAAGATTATCTATGTATTTCTTGGCTTTCCTAACTGAACTTTTAGTGTAGTGCATCATCCCAAGTTTGTGGGTCGAAGAGGAGAAACGAATGATGTTGAAGGTGTCTCCTGCATTGAGATCTGTCAAGATATGGTGCAGAGCTTCTTTAACCTGAAATGAAATTAGACTAAGCTATCTACTTGATTTTCACCCTCTATAAAGATGTTAGATGTTCATAATTTCTTCCAGCCAATAAAAACCTGGTAGCAATAAAAACATACATACTGCTCTTTTATGCCATGTGCAAAACATGCAGGGAATTCACAGCTTATTCATTAGTTCTTTTACTCAAATTAAATGGCTCCATTCATGCATAAAAGCCTTGACCAAAGCAAGGCCTTCAGTGATCCATGTGAACTAGAGAAAAAAAGTAGAAAAAGAAGCCATGAAGTTTTAAGACAGTAAAAAACTGGTGAGGGAATGGACAGAAATATGTATGGGTTTTCAGAAAAAAAGAAATGATACATGCAAAAAGAGGGTGGTGAAACTGAGTGACCTTGGAAATGAAATACGTATGAAGAAATAACACAAGAGGTTGGGTATAGAACAGCAAAAAGTGAGGTACCTTACATACCTCCACATCCAAGACACACCACATTTGCCATCTTATCACTGAAATCATGATGAAGTGCCGAAAGATTGACAGAAAGTGTGTATAGTGTCACTGTATAAGGGCAAGGGGGACAAAGGTGAGTGTTCAAATTACAGATGTAAAAATTTGTTGAGTGCACCTGGTAAGCTGCCTAGATGAGTGGTAAATGAAAGAGAGATGGAATTCACAAAACATCCGACTGGGGAGAAACAATGTGGTCCAAGGGGTTGTGGAGGATGTGTGGATCAGGCATTTGCTTCACTTGCTTTGAAGAATGTGCTTGACATATACTTATAGAAAAAGAGGGATATGTACGTGGCATATATGAATCAGGAGAGAGCACATGATAGGGTTGATAGAGATGCTATGTGGATGGTGTTATGAATATATGGTGCAGGAGGAAAACTACTACAGTAGAAGCAATAAGGAATTTTTATAGAGTATGGCCTGTGCGCGAGAGGGCACAGAGGAGGGCAAGTGGTTCCAAAAGAAGGTGGGTCTATGGCAGGGTTGGGTGATGTCACTATGACTGTTTAATATGTTTATGGATGCGAAGGTGAGGGAGACAATTGCAGGGGTCTTGAAGAGGGCCAAGTATGCAGTCTACAGGGAATGAGGGGATCCTGTGAAGTCAGTTAGTTGGTATATGTTGATGACAAGGCACTAGGGGCAAATTCAAGTGAAACTGCAGAGGTTGGTGTCTGAGTTTGGAAGTGTGTGTGAACAGAGAAAGTTGAGAGTAAATGTGAATAAAAGCAAGGTTATTAGGTTCAGCAGTGCAGAGAGACAGGTGATAGATGGGGTGTACTTCTGAATGGAGAAAATCTGTTGAAGACATGGGGTGTTTTAACATGACTGGGAGAAGAAATGGCAGTAAATGGAACCATGGAAGCAGAGATGAATCATAGGGAGGGCGAAGGTTCTGAGAGCATTGAGAAATGTGTAGATGAAAGGTGCTATCTGGGTATGTTTGGAGGTATAGTAGTCCCAATGATGATGTATGGATCCAAGGCATGAGCTATAGATGAGAATGTACAGATGATAGTGGATGTATTGGAAATGAAATGTATGAGAACAATGATGATTAAAGGAAGGTTGATAAAGTAAATAATAATATGGTAAGAGAAAGATATGGGAAATACAGAAACGGGTGAGAGCGCTGAAGAGAGTGTGCACAAATATTTTGAGCATATAGAAAGATTGAGCAAGGAAAGGTTGACAAAAAAGGATCCATGTGTCAGATGTGGATGGGAAAAGAGGGGGGACTCTAAACTTGAGATGGAATGATGGAACAAAAACTATTGTGAGTGTTTGGACCTGAACATGCAGTAGGGTGAAAGGCATGCATGCGACACAGTAAAATGGAACAATGTGATATACAGGGGCCAATGAGCTATCAATGGACTGAAACAGGGTATATGAAGCAGCCAGTGGAAACAACAAAGAGGTCCATAGATAGGGGGCTGTTGTTTCAGTGCATTACACAAGAAAGCTCAAGAATGGATGTAAGTGAATGAGGCTTTGTCTTCATCTGCTCTTGGCATTACCGTGCTAATGTGGGTACTGGCAAACAAGTGTAAAAGGAAAGGTGTATATGTGTGTAAATATAAGTATATTATTGTATACAGAAACTATAAATGGTGATGGGGACAATTCTATGAAGTTGCAACTCAAGGTTCAACCCCAATATATCTACACCTCCTTCTTCCTCCACTTTATCTTAACTACCTCCAGTGTGCAATCTATGCATTAACTTACTGCAACACCATAGCCACATAAATTATGTTACCTCAATTAATTCTTCTTTGCATTTAAACGTATTCAACCATTATTGCCACCTGTTACTTTACCACCATCTTAAGTACCTCATTCTTCTTTTAATAGTGTATAAAGATTTTCCATTGGTCTTCCTTGCTTTAATTATATATATACAATTTTGTTTATATATTCATCTTTATATTCATTTATCATACTTGATCACCATTTCCTACATCAGCGAGGCAGTGCAAGAAAACAGACGAAGAAAGACCCATCTACTCATACATACATACATACATACATGTACATATACATATCAACATACATATATATACAAACATATATACTTATGTATATATTCATACTTCCTCTCCTTCATCTATTCCTGGGACCACCCCAACCCATGTCAGTGATGTAGTGCCAGGAAACAGACAAAAAAAAAGGCCACGTATTCCTGCGGGTCATAGAGGTGACTAAAAGGGGTGGGAGTGGGGGCTGAAAATCCTCCCCACCTATTCTACTTAAAAAAAAAGAAAAGAAGAACAGAGACATGGGTTCGGTGTGGATTTTACCCACTGAGGCTCAGTCATCTGTTCTTGGTGCTACTTTGCTAACATGGAAATGGCAATCAAGCATGAAAATAATATTCTTTTTTTTTTTTTTTTTGCTTTGTCGCTGTCTCCCGCGTTTGCGAGGTAGCGCAAGGAAACAGACGAAAGAAATGGCCCAACCCACCCCCATACACATGTATATACATATGTCCACACACGCAAATATACATACCTACACAGCTTTCCATGGTTTACCCCAGACGCTTCACATGCCCTGATTCAATCCACTGACAGCATGTCAACCCTGGTATAACACATCGATCCAATTCACTCTATTCCTTGCCCTCCTTTCACCCTCCTGCATGTTCAGGCCCCAATCACACAAAATCTTTTTCACTCCATCTTTCCACCTCCAATTTGGTCTCCCACTTCTCCTCGTTCCCTCCACCTCCGACACATATATCCTCCTGGTCAATCTTTCCTCACTCATTCTCTCCATGTGCCCAAACCATTTCAAAACACCCTCTTCTGCTCTCTCAACCACGCTCTTTTTATTTCCACACATCTCTCTTACCCTTACGTTACTTACTCGATCAAACCACCTCACACCACACATTGTCCTCAAACATCTCATTTCCAGCACATCCATCCTCCTGCGCACAACTCTATCCATAGCCCATGCCTCGCAACCATACAACATTGTTGGAACCACTATTCCTTCAAACATACCCATTTTTGCTTTCCGAGATAATGTTCTTGACTTCCACACATTCTTCAAGGCTCCCAGGATTTTCGCCCCCTCCCCCACCCTATGATCCACTTCCGCTTCCATGGTTCCATCCACTGCCAGATCCACTCCAAGATATCTAAAACACTTTACTTCCTCCAGTTTTTCTCCATTCAAACTTACCTCCCAATTGACTTGACCCTCAACCCTTCTGTACCTAATTACCTTGCTCTTATTCACATTTACTCTTAACTTTCTTCTTTCACACGCTTTACCAAACTCAGTCACCAGTTTCTGCAGTTTCTCACATGAATCAGCCACCAGCGCTGTATCATCAGCGAACAACAACTGACTCACTTCCCAAGCTCTCTCATCCCCAACAGACTTCATACTTGCCCCTCTTTCCAAAACTCTTGCATTCACCTCCCTAACAACCCCATCCATAAACAAATTAAACAACCATGGAGACATCACACACCCCTGCCGCAAACCTACATTCACTGAGAACCAATCACTTTCCTCTCTTCCTACACGTACACATGCCTTACATCCTCGATAAAAACTTTTCACTGCTTCTAACAACCTGCCTCCCACACCATATATTCTTAATACCTTCCACAGAGCATCTCTATCAACTCTATCATATGCCTTCTCCAGATCCATAAATGCTACATACAAATCCATTTGCTTTTCTAAGTATTTCTCACATACATTCTTCAAAGCAAACACCTGATCCACACATCCTCTACCACTTCTGAAACCACACTGCTCTTCCCCAATCTGATGCTCTGTACATGCCTTCACCCTCTCAATCAATACCCTCCCATATAATTTACCAGGAATACTCAACAAACTTATACCTCTGTAATTTGAGCACTCACTCTTATCCCCTTTGCCTTTGTACAATGGCACTATGCACGCATTCCGCCAATCCTCAGACACCTCACCATGAGTCATACATACATTAAATAACCTTACCAACCAGTCAATAATACAGTCACCCCCTTTTTTAATAAATTCCACTGCAATACCATCCAAACCTGCTGCCTTGCCAGCTTTCATCTTCCGCAAAGCTTTTACTACCTCTTCCCTGTTTACCAAATCATTTTCCCTAACCCTCTCACTTTGAAAAAATATATATATAAAAAAAGGAGGTATACACACTGTCCATATCAGCTCTTCCTTTCCTTCCTCTGGGTAAATCACAGTTCTTACCTGCATCAGTTTAATTCCTTCCATGGACCCTGAGGTGTCAATCAAGAAGGTGATGTGTTTGGGTGTGTACTGCAAGTCGATTGGAGCAAAGAAATGTACAAAATATCCTTCCTCAATCTGAAAAGTGAAAAGTTATTCTTAATAATGTGCAAAGAAATGTACCATGCATGCAATGAAGACCACATTTTTTCATTTCTTTTCCAAATTAGTTTTTTTCCAACTATAACTAACATAAATCTATAACCCTAACTTTGGTAAAAGGCACAGTTATGAGAAGACAATCCAGTCACAGATCTATATAATAAATGAAATTAATTTTCCAAAATAACACTTTTTTTTCCTTTCACATCTAAAATGAATGGCAAACCTACATGTTTCCACTGCAGAAGCCTATTCCCTAACCAGACCACACATTACATGCACTTCCTGCCATATGCATTTTCGTTTTTCTCCGAGTTTGTATCAAGTGAATTTATGAAAATATTTATGTTGAGAGTAGGTATTTGAAACACTCATACCTGTTGATGCATGCCCTCCACATTCTTCCACTTTTGTCAGTTAGATCTGGGACCATATTTCTACCAATCAAGTCAACTACTCTAGTTGTCTTCCTCTCATCCATTTGTAACTAATCATAAACAGTTTCTTATTACTGGAACTACAAAGTCATCAAGTCAATTCAACAGCATGTCACTCACCAGGTTAAACAATAACATGGTTTCAGCTATATCATGTGTTATATAGCCCAACATTTTGATAAGTACAGATTCTAACATATGCAAGACCAAAAGCTTATAAGTATACTAATCATACTTCAAAACATAGCCATTCATCATTACCTGAACATCACCAGCATCTAAGGCCCTCTCCACATCATAGTGAACCACCAGTTGGCCATGGATTACTTTATTGTCAGGTATCATTCCTGGGTCTGGGTCAAACTGAAGACGTGCAGTTCTGCCTCCTTCCCTCCACTCAGTCACTAGAAATGATACTTACTGTAAGACTGATTTCTGCTCAAACCTGATGGAAATTATGCTTAAAGTATTAGGTACAAAGTACAATGTAAAAAATTTCTAGAAGAGGTATACATACCATTTACTATATGCTACCATTTGTCAAAATGGTGCATCTTAAAAAAAAAGGAAAACAAAGCGACTAATCAAGTAACCACCCTCACCTCAGCTGTGCACATGTGATGTGACAGGGCAGCCTGCAATCTTACAACTATGCCCCTTCCTTAGTAACCACAGACAGGAATCTTGAATGGGGTGTAATGGAAAGGTGTTCAATGCATGTGATTCAAAAAATAGAGGAATATAAGGTACAGAAAATCAGCTTTACCAGTTAAAGTTACCTACACAATGATCAGATCAAATGAGAAGAATGTGGTTTGACTTACAGAAGTTACTGGAGATGCTTATGGTTAAGGACCAGAAAGATCTGTCAGTTGAACTCAAAACAACATGCTTTCTTTTTTGCTTCCTATTATGATGAAGCTCTTTACTTTATGAATATCTCTGCAGGGATTTGGAGCAGGGTGGAATTTATGGGAAAATTAGAGTTTCATGACTCAATACAGTCTGTCCCTAATGTGACAGGCATCAAATAATGATTGGGGAAGAGATATAATAAAGAGAGAATTTAGGACTTCATCCCAGCCTCCATAAGCTCTGCTTTATGTTCAGTACAGCATTTGGCATTCTCGCGAGCAAAACAATGCTGGCTCATTAGGTCCCATTAGTAATCCTCCCAACACCCAGGCAGCAGTACTTCTCTAGTGACTGAATGTCTATTATCTACTATTACTACAGTACTTTTTACATACAGCTGCAAACCATTCTGTGCATTTATGTGCAGCAAATGCACAAAACAGTCAGTACAGTAACTGGATGTTAACATGTCTAGCAAATAATTCTAAACACTTTGTGGAATGCTCCCACCAACAATGTCACTGACTGATCTTTATTATAGAAAATTTAGGTACTAAGGATGTCATCTGCTAGGGAGGTTAGGTGAGGATTTCACGAGTAAAGTTAATTTCTGTGACAATTTCTGAGCTAGCACATTAGGAAGCCCAACTTTTTTCTTACCCACAATAGAAAAAGAAGTCCAAATTACGATCCACAATAGAAAAAAGTTCAAATTATGCTTTTCCTCTCTTATCCTATTCTCAACATACACTATACTACTATTTCAAAACAAAATCCTATTTCAAAGCTATTTCTGTAGCAGCACTACTATGCAACTTTGCTTTTCAACTCATTTTACATATTTGTTCAAGATCGGCCCTGTTATATTTTCATTTATAAAAGGCCAAATGTGAAAAATATCAACAACTGCAACCTTAATGACACAAAAGCTTTCCTCTATCTTTTAAGAAACAGAGTCTGAGTCCCTTTGTGAACTTAATACTTCATCCAGGCCATACAAGTTCACAGGATGCTGCAGCAAGCTTGTTTAACTATGGTGAACCTAAAACTCACCAGCATTTCTAAAATCCTTTCCGCCCGGCACTTTGTCCACCCTGAGGATGCTGATGTCTCGGGTTTCATGGATGGTAACGTCAACCAGCAAATCCTTCACTGGGTATCCAGGGTGTATGTTGATCTTATGTGCATACACTCCCAGACGGCGAATTAGGAGTTCCTGAAATAACAAAGAAAATCAAGCACATGACACATCATGGGAGGTCCTGTTCCTGTTCAGTGCGTGGCTCTACCACTTTGAGAAGATTAATGTAAAGAATTCTATTTCCCTTTATTGGTGTATAATCTTTTACCTTTCGTTTTAAACTTCATTTTCTTTTGACTCATCAACCCTCAAGTGATCAATGATCATCTGTGATCTGAGATGAAGAGTATGATTTCATCATATATCTCGTTACAGTTCAGATCAATACTTTACCCCCCCCAGTATGACATGACCTCCGAGCTGACCCCTATATGTCAGGACAAGTTCCTGGCCATCACACCTGAAGGTTGCACTGGTACAAAACCAGTCTTTGCGAGTGAAAAAAGTAAGACTCCTTAAAAAAGAAATCTTTGATACAATCAGATCTCAGACATGATATGACAGTCTTCCCTCAGAATGACGATATAAATACCCAACCAAGAACAAGATGGGTTTGCTCCCTCTCTAAGCCATTCTGGACCAGGTCTTCCAATACCCTGTCTCACGCACCAGCTGTCTCTGTCACATTTTCAAAGCATGTCCCGCGACACATCGTCCATGGAGGTTGGTGGTACAGGAATCTGTGACACTAAAGACCCTCTTGCAGCAACAATACTTTGTGATTTCTAAAAACGCACAATGTCTATGCTTACCGTGAGAAAAAAAAAATTGTTTCCATGTAAACTGCCACTGATGTTCGGGTCAAGGTAAGGTCAAGAAGCAACAAGACCTGCTGTTAGTCGAGGGGATTGGGTGGCCCCTCCAAGACCTAAGTGTAAACCTGATTCAACCTAATCTTGCAACGTTTAAAAAAAAAAGTTGCAAGATACACTCCAAGAGACATTACCAACAAACCAATTCCATAAGGTAACATACACAAACGATAAACAACTTTTATATTTCTGAAAAAGATTTTGCCTCTCAGGTTTCGAAGTATCAGAATGGTGAGAATTCCTGGGAACCAAGCTATTCCACACAAATAGTACTTAACTCAGAACCACTTTACTAACACGAAGGGAGTCGCCAGACCTACTCATGTAAGCTTTCTCAAAACCCCAGAATTCTGAGAAAATTTCTTTTCCTTTAAGATGGATACTCTAAGATATGGGAAGGGGGGGGGGGGGACAATTCACTACATAATCTGAGTTTTCAAGAATACTGGGTATGGTGTGTGTTTACAATCCTGTCCAGCAATCAGAGGTACATCATATGGGCTCTTGCCAGCTAAACAACAAATCTGGTGACGGAAGGAACTAAAGAACTGTCTTCCCTGAATAAAATAAAAGGGGAAAAGGATCGCAGGAAAGCAATCTTATCTACCTTTTCCTCAGGGAGAATCAACATACTTGGCAAAACACCTCTGCCGTGTGGCCTTATCAAGTGGCTCCCTCCTTCAGGAGTGAGATTATCTGAATTATGGTCTCAAGAGTTCAGCAGTATCATAATAACATTTGGGAATACATGCAAACTCGGGCGCCACACAAACCCGAGTACATCTGGTACAATGTCTGCATCCTGGGACGCATAAATATATAAATAATGACGATCTTCTTGGCGAGACAATAGCAACAAGGTCATCTTTGAATGCTTTCAAGCGGGTGTGGAAGCTCGCTCTCTCTCTCTCTCTCTCTCTATCTCTCTCTCTCTCTCTCTCTCTCTCTCTCTCTCTCTCTCAGCTTCTGTGGAAATCTGATACATAATTACTTGCACAGTCACTTTCTTCACTCGTGAATACGGTAACAGAAATTCCGTGATGCAGCTTCGTACAGTGCACATATTTATCCTAACTACCCATACACAACACAGGCTTTTAAGTATCATACAAATGCACTGCAGAGAATACAACCGAACCAACCAGTTAATAATATCAACTAATTCGGGTCAGCTGATTAATCGAGGGTAAGTATGAAAATAAAATACGTATAATTCTATACTTATCCGAACACATTAACCAAAGAACCAAGGCGAAACTTAGGGTTTAGCTTAAAGGTTAGGCTTTCATCATCCCAGTCGGCACCGCACAGTCAAACTGAAGGTGTTACAGAACATTGTACAATTTTAGGCTACAAGAGAAACTAGGTCTGACAGCAACACCATAAATATGTATGTGTTTTTGTCACGAGATTTTGCACTATGACTCGAAACAATGATGACCTTGAATAACACTGACATTCAGGGAATACATAATATTACAAAAATTCCAAACAAATTACGTATTAACTGCTGACCTGATTGGTACGGGTTGTATTCGCTAACATTTCATGATAGCTTACTTACTTATTTATTTACTTACGGTTTTAATTCCTATTTCGCTTTATCATGCATAAAATACCAATTATCGTAACTGCCTCCTCCATGGATAGTGTGCCCGTGTGATTTCATAATCTTAAAACATTTCGACAACCAATTGCTAAAAACCCATATTTCATGTGAAGTATGCATCTTTAATTCATATCTCGCAGTCTTACCACACAGTAAAACAATAATTTCAACCTACTTTGCGATATATCAAACACATTTTCTACATATGACGTAAATCAACTAATATACAAGAACAGCAGCATTCCACTTTTCATGTGACGTTCACCACTACATTCACAAACAAATTTCGTGCTAATTAAGACAGGACAAGGTCTTTCCCATCTCATTGGAGGCGATAAATTAGGTCAAACTGCCAGGGAGACCTTGTTAGTATATAATTAATGTACCAAACAGGAGCGGCGTGTTAGGAGGGCCAGCTCCACCAAACAGGCAGTTGTATAATTAAACATTCAGGGAATTTCATTTTAAAGTGTACCCATGGCGAACTGCCGTTGTGCGGACTTCCAATATCAGGAAGGGGAAAATTCCTACATATGTGTGTTGTCTGTGACAATATGTAGTACTGTAATGCACGTACCTCAGTGTGCGGTGGATGGGCTGCATTTTCTCTGAGGAATGAATAAACTTTTGAATTCTGAATCATGGTGTTCGAAAACGCAGGGGAACTTGTGGTTTTAGAGATGGATCAAGCAAAAGGGTACAATTCAGCTGCCTGCACTACGCAATTTCTGACAAGATGGTGCTAACTTTTTTTTTTTAATATCAAACATTTATGGAAGAAGATTCCAATTGCTCCTCGCACAGCAATGGTCACAACACACGTGAAATAAACCATTGACCTTCAACTTATACGATCGCGTCCTTGGCGCTCCCGGCACAGCAAATGCCATCGCTGAGGTCAAACTTTTAGGTCAGACTTAGGGAAAAAGAAAAGTGCACAATCAAATTCAGAGGCAAAGACATCGCATTAAAGTTACGAGATACGATCTTAAACTTTGTAATACACTCGCTTCTTTCATTAAAACTTCTCGGAGACTTCATTATATATTTGTTTTATAAAGTTACAAGATAAGACTGGCAGAGAATGCAATGCACCTACCGCCATGTAAACCATGCATGCACTCACACTCTTTCTTACCCAGTAATGCAATACAAATCTAAACAATAGACTCTAAATTTCCTCAAATCAAACGATAAGTTTACCATTGTACAATACACCAACACATTCCCACCATGTAATACAATGAGAACAAACACAAAAATGCAGTCAATGTAAACAAGAAATACACTGAACGCTACAATGCATTTAAATAATTCTGTGCAAGCAATACACTGACCATAGTCTACACGCATTCAACGCAATCTAAGCAATACACTATACAATCAACTCAACACAATCAAGCAATGCACGAATGCACTCAACACCTAACAAAAACAATGCTTTCAACACATCTTTAACAATTCAACTCTTGAGCAAAAATGTCATACAATGAATGTGTCATACAAGGAACTTACTCCCAACCCCAGAAACATTACAGGCCATAATCTCAATTATCAATTTCGAGTTAATTAATATCTCAAATAGTTTAATCATTCTGGCTACGTTATCCAAAGGTTTGCATGTAACAAAAAATTTAAAACAGAAATAATTGCAACATGATGGACCAGCGGTATATGATGTGAGAGGCCTGGCTGACGTGTATTTATCGAACTGTTCTGTCAGCAGTGAGCTGATGGTTCGAGTCTTGAAATATATATGAAGACTATCCCAGAAATACCAGAAGGAATCTCTGGCATTAATATTTCAGGCGTTTACTTGGAACCTTGGTCGTTATCTACCAAGTCCATCAACATAATCGCTAAAGCAGATGCATTTTTGCCCTTGCTATTTTTTTTTTTTTCATGCGTGATAAAGTCAATATCCTAACTCTCCTCTAAATATTTTACATCAGCCATTTCAAACCACCATGAGCTAAGTGAATTTACACAAGTCCCTCACACGAACCAGCACATTTTCTA
This sequence comes from Panulirus ornatus, assembly GCF_036320965.1. NCBI lineage: Eukaryota > Metazoa > Arthropoda > Malacostraca > Decapoda > Palinuridae > Panulirus > Panulirus ornatus. The sequence goes on along the minus strand of NC_092246.1, from coordinate 20,610,013 downwards.
CGAAAAAATGCCAAATTTAGGATCTCAAAGAAAATGGGTGTAAGATATGGGAGACGCGGTTACACATATACTAGATTTTATATCGACTATTATTACTCAAGGATCTATTTCAAAGATTTTCAAAGGAAGAGTTTCGGTGTTACCCAGGGACTATTTGTAAGGCCTACCGCAGCCCGGGGCTGCGCTACTTCAAGTGGCTGGGAAATGTGGACTACTTGGACTACAGCAACCCAAAGCCGAATTTTCATACACACACACACACACACACACACACACACACACATATATATATATATATATATATATATATATATATATATATATATATATATATATCGATGACCAAGTCATGCACCCAATCAAGCGAGGAAGAACAGCTGGGTTGAGTTTGGACCGACTGCCGCATCCAGGATTCGAACCTATGCGCTCGGCGGCCCGCGAATGCATCGAGGTCAGACAGCGGCATCTCGCACCACAAGACTTCCTCCAGTTGTTTATCTTGTTGTGGCTACCAGGATGTGGACGCTATCGCCCTCCACTGGGGCGAGGACAGCGCCTTCCGTGTCTTATCAGGCCTTCCTCTCCCCCCCCCTTCCACCACGGCCTCTCCCTCCCCCAACCTATTCAACCTGGACAGTAACCTCCTACCCCCTGCAGGGAAATCACGTTACCCCTTCCACTGCATCAAGTTACCCCTTCCAGGACATGGAGTTACCCCCCTTAGAATCCTTCAGGGGGGGAAGAGACCCGAGTTACACCCAGGGTCCTCTTGTTGGGGGGTTGGAGTTACCCCCTAGGGTTCCTTCTGGGGGGGGGGTTGGGCTGGAGTTACCCCCCAGGGAAGCTGGGGGTTAACCCCAGAGAGACGAGATCTGATCAGGTAAGGGGGAAGGGTGAGGGGAAACGTTCCGCTTCCCCCTCCCCCACCCAGGGTAGAGCCATCACCAGTGGGTGTGGTGTGGGGGAGGGAGGAATGGGAGGCCAATGTCATATCTCCTCCATCACTAACAACAACCCTGTTATCACCCATCACGGTGGGCGGGGTCCACGGGGGTGTGTGGGTGGAGCGCTGGGACCCACAAACACAGCAGCCACGGTTCGAGTCTTTGAGAAGGCACGAGCAGGCTCACAGTTAATCCAACTGTTCCTGCTCCCCTTTAGTGTATTGAATAATTGGGTAACTGATATATATATATATATATATATATATATATATATATATATATATATATATATATATATATATATATATATATATATATATTTTTTTTTATACTTTGTCGCTGTCTCCCGCGTTTGCGAGGTAGCGCAAGGAAACAGACGAAAGAAATGGCCCAACCCCCCCCATACACATGTATATACATACGTCCACACACGCAAATATACATACCTACACAGCTTTCCATGGTTTACCCCAGACGCTTCACATGCCTTGATTCAATCCACTGACAGCACGTCAACCCCGGTATACCACATCGCTCCAATTCACTCTATTCCTTGCCCTCCTTTCACCCTCCTGCATGTTCAGGCCCCGATCACACAAAATCTTTTTCACTCCATCTTTCCACCTCCAATTTGGTCTCCCTCTTCTCCTTGCTCCCTCCACCTCCGACACATATATCCTCTTGGTCAATCTTTCCTCACTCATCCTCTCCATGTGCCCAAACCACTTCAAAACACCCTCTTCTGCTCTCTCAACCACGCTCTTTTTATTTCCACACATCTCTCTTACCCTTACGTTACTCACTCGATCAAACCACCTCACACCACACATTGTCCTCAAACATCTCATTTCCAGCACATCCATCCTCCTGCGCACAACTCTATCCATAGCCCACGCCTCGCAACCATACAACATTGTTGGAACCACTATTCCTTCAAACATACCCATTTTTGCTTTCCGAGATAATGTTCTCGACTTCCACACATTCTTCAAGGCCCCCAGAATTTTCGCCCCCTTCCCCACCCTATGATCCACTTCCGCTTCCATGGTTCCATCCGCTGCCAGATCCACTCCCAGATATCTAAAACACTTCACTTCCTCCAGTTTTTCTGTGTGTGTGTGTGTGTGTGTGTGTGTGTGTGTGTGTGTGTGTGTGTGTGTGTGTGTTTGTGTGTGTGTGCACAAGACCGAGACATGGTATATATATATATATATATATATATATATATATATATATATATATATATATATATATATATATATATATATATATATATATCCCTTAAGAACGCTGAATTACGTTCAAAGGTCATAGGCCATAAATCTGTCCACCATGGAAGAGAGAGGAATAAGTTGCAACTTGATCCTAACATTGAAAAGTTTTCAACCCCGTTTGAAGACGTCGAAAATGAACGGTTCTTGGGAGACTGGAAAGACAGGCTATCGGGAGGCCATAACATGGAACTAAACAAGACAAGTTCTTTAAACAATTCCGTTTCAACTTCAGAGCCTGAACACGATGCACTTCAGGACAAAACTTCTGCTCGAGTGCTACTTCAACGGAAATACCCAAGTTAGAACTAAGTATACAAGAGTTAGAACTGCTCGTTAGTACACAGAACACACGACTTTCTTTTCATTGAAAAGTGAGGGTGTTTACGCGCACCTCTACCTAAAACTCTTACAATTTCCCCTGTGGTCTATTAGGGAACGATATAAAAAATAAAAAATAATAAAAAAAATGAAATAAAAGGGTAAAAGTCCCGTTTAGTTCAGCAAGGCTATGGACTCTGGACGAGAATCTGTTCTAGAAACCCTATTACAATGATTAATCACAAGTTATCATGCAAAGTTTTACATGATCTGTTAATATCTTACTAATGATTTGTTGGTCCAATCAACAGCGCGTATCTTATCTTTATCTATGAGCAGTCTGACACAGAGCAATATCAACTCTCACTTGGCGAGCAAGTTAGGTTAGGTTAGGTTAGGTTAGGTTAGGTTAGGTTAGGTTAGGTTAGGATAGGTAAAATACAAACAAAATAAAAAAGTGACTGTTTTTTGGAGGGGGTGTTCATGGCTAACGAAAAAAAAAATCTCCCTCAAAAACATTTATCACCATTAAATACGTATCGAAATCAGTTCTAGATAAACATTTATGATTGCTCTAATGGTCACAGCCGCCAATATTCAATATTCACCTCCCCCCGAATACTGCAGCAGCTTTATTCAATGTCGTCCAACACAACAATGGTGCAAATGATGCCCCCAAATGGTTACTGTATTTTACTAAACACCAGAACTGCGTAAACAGATTCGATCAATATCCAGAGCAAGGGCGATGCGGAGCTAAACTTGACTTTGACCAGTAAATTCACAATGCTTCTGACATATTTACCATAAACAAGAAAAATATCACTTGCAAGTGATGACTAAATATTTTACATAATAACATACATATCACGTTCCACCATTTTTATTTCCCTTTTTTTTTTTTTTTAAAAAGCTTCACAAAAAAAGTTATGAAATATGGAATCTTTCAAAAAAAATGGTTGTCACATCCTGTAATCGTCCTTTTCCCCTTCCAGCCCGCAGTCAAAAATTAAATGGACAAAATTGAAGAGAATCTTCGAAGTTCTTTAAAGGAAATTATATATAATTCATTATACTTCATCGCCGTTTCTCGCGTGAGCGAGGTAGCGCCAGGAAACAGACGAAGAATGGCCCATACACACACACACACATTATATATATATATATATATATATATATATATATATATATATATATATATATATATATATATATATATTTTTTTTTTTTTTTTTTTTTTATACTTTGTCGCTGTCTCCCGCGTTTGCGAGGTAGCGCAAGGAAACAGACGAAAGAAATGGCCCAACCCCCCCCCCCCATACACATGTACATACACACGTCCACACACGCAAATATACATACCTACACAGCTTTCCATGGTTTACCCCAGACGCTTCACATGCCTTGATTCAATCCACTGACAGCACGTCAACCCCTGTATACCACATCGCTCCAATTCACTCTATTCCTTGCCCTCCTTTCACCCTCCTGCATGTTCAGGCCCCGATCACACAAAATCTTTTTCACTCCATCTTTCCACCTCCAATTTGGTCTCCCTCTTCTCCTCGTTCCCTCCACCTCCGACACATATATCCTCTTGGTCAATCTTTCCTCACTCATTCTCTCCATGTGCCCAAACCATTTCAAAACACCCTCTTCTGCTCTCTCAACCACGCTCTTTTTATTTCCACACATCTCTCTTACCCTTACGTTACTTACTCGATCAAACCACCTCACACCACACATTTTCCTCAAACATCTCATTTCCAGCACATCCATCCTCCTGCGCACATCTCTATCCATAGCCCACGCCTCGCAACCATACAACATTGTTGGTACCACTATTCCTTCAAACATACCCATTTTTGCTTTCCGAGATAATGTTCTCGACTTCCACACATTTTTCAAGGCTCCCAAAATTTTCGCCCCCTCCCCCACCCTATGATCCACTTCCGCTTCCATGGTTCCATCCGCTGACAGATCCACTCCCAGATATCTAAAACACTTCACTTCCTCCAGTTTTTCTCCATTCAAACTCACCTCCCAATTGACTTGACCCTCACCCCTACTGTACCTAATAACCTTGCTCTTATTCACATTTACTCTTAACTTTCTTCTTCCACACACTTTACCAAACTCAGTCACCAGCTTCTGCAGTTTCTCACATGAATCAGCCACCAGCGCTGTATCATCAGCGAACAACAACTATATATATATATATATATATATATATATATATATATATATATATATATGCCGGCAAGGCAGCAGAATTGGATGGTATTGCAGTGGAATTTATTAAAAAAGGGGGTGACTGTATTGTTGACTGGTTGGTAAGGTTATTTAATGTATGTATGACTCATGGTGAGGTGCCTGAGGATTGGCGGAATGCGTGCATAGTGCCATTGTACAAAGGCAAAGGGGATAAGAGTGAGTGCTCAAATTACAGAGGTACAAGTTTGTTGAGTATTCCTGGTAAATTATATGGGAGGGTATTGATTGAGAGGGTGAAGGCATGTACAGAGCATCAGATTGGGGAAGAGCAGTGTGGTTTCAGAAGTGGTAGAGGATGTGTGGATCAGGTGTTTGCTTTGAAGAATGTATGTGAGAAATACTTAGAAAAGCAAATGGATTTGTATGTAGCATTTATGGATCTGGAGAAGGCATATGATAGAGTTGATAGAGATGCTCTGTGGAAGGTATTAAGAATATATGGTGTGGGAGGAAAGTTGTTAGAAGCAGTGAAAAGTTTTTATCGAGGATGTAAGGCATGTGTACGTGTAGGAAGAGAGGAAAGTGATTGGTTCTCAGTGAATGTAGGTTTGCGGCAGGGGTGTGTGATGTCTCCATGGTTGTTTAATTTGTTTATGGATGGGGTTGTTAGGGAGGTAAATGCAAGAGTTTTGGAAAGAGGGGCAAGTATGAAGTCTGTTGGGGATGAGAGAGCTTGGGAAGTGAGTCAGTTGTTGTTCGCTGATGATACAGCGCTGGTGGCTGATTCATGTGAGAAACTGCAGAAGCTGGTGACTGAGTTTGGAAAAGTGTGTGGAAGAAGAAAGTTAAGAGTAAATGTGAATAAGAGCAAGGTTATTAGGTACAGTAGGGTTGAGGGTCAAGTCAATTGGGAGGTGAGTTTGAATGGAGAAAAACTGGAGGAAGTGAAGTGTTTTAGATATCTGGGAGTGGATCTGGCAGCGGATGGAACCATGGAAGCGGAAGTGGATCATAGGGTGGGGGAGGGGGCGAAAATCCTGGGGGCCTTGAAGAATGTGTAGAAGTCGAGAACATTATCTCGGAAAGCAAAAATGGGTATGTTTGAAGGAATAGTGGTTCCAACAATGTTGTATGGTTGCGAGGCGTGGGCTATGGATAGAGTTGTGCGCAGGAGGATGGATGTGCTGGAAATGAGATGTTTGAGGACAATGTGTGGTGTGAGGTGGTTTGATCGAGTGAGTAACGTGAGGGTAAGAGAGATGTGTGGAAATAAAAATAGCGTGGTTGAGAGAGCAGAAGAGGGTGTTTTGAAGTGGTTTGGGCACATGGAGAGGATGAGTGAGGAAAGATTGACCAAGAGGATATATGTGTCGGAGGTGGAGGGAACAAGGAGAAGAGGGAGACCAAATTGGAGGTGGAAAGATGGAGTGAAAAAGATTTTGTGTGATCGGGGCCTGAACATGCAGGAGGGTGAAAGGAGGGCAAGGAATAGAGTGAATTGGAGCGATGTGGTATACCGGGGTTGACGTGCTGTCAGTGGATTGAAGCAAGGCATGTGAAGCGTCTGGGGTAAACCATGGAAAGCTGTGTAGGTATGTATATTTGCGTGTGTGGACGTATGTATATACATGTGTATGGGGGGGGGTTGGGCCATTTCTTTCGTCTGTTTCCTTGCGCTACCTCGCAAACGCGGGAGACAGCGACAAAGTATAATAAATAAAAAAAAAAAAAAATATATATATATATATATATATATATATATATATATATATATATATATATATACATATGCGACTAAAAGGGGAGGGAGCGGGGGGCTGGAAATCCTCCCCTCTCGTTTTTTTTTTAATTTTCCAAAAGAAGGAACAGAGGGGGCCAGGTGAGGATATTCCAAAAAAGGCCCAGTCCTCTGTTCTTAACGCTACCTCGCTAATGCGGGAAATGGCAAATAGTTTGAAAAAAAAAAAAAAATATATATATAAACCAAACCTAACTTTTAGCCCCCATGGATTTTCATAGAATATGAATAATAACCACCATATTTCAAAAAGCTTATGTGCAAAGCCATCCTAGTTCATTTTTTAACTTATGAATTAGCCCCCCCAAAAGGGTAAACTAGAATATGCAAACCAACTAACTAAATAATATATCCATAAAAATCTATTTGCAAGCGAAATGTATTAAATTAGAACGGCTATCGACCGTTCACTGGTGATGATGCCAGAAATATATATATATATATGTTGGAAAGGATCACAATTTTGCGCGTGATCAAGACATTCCTTTGAGTCCACGGGGAAAATGAAACACGAAAAGTTCCCAAGTGCACTTTCTTGTAATAATCACATCATCAGGGGAGACACAAGAGAGAAATATAACAGTCAGTTGATGTACATCGAAGAGACCTAGCTTCGTCTCTTCGATGTATATCAACTGACTTATATTTCTCTCTTGTGTCTCCCCTGATGATGTGATTATTACACGAAAGTGCACTTGGGAACTTTTCGTGTTTCATTTTCCCCGTGGACTCATAGGAATATATATATATATTTTTTTTTCTTTTTTTTTTTTTTATACTTTGTCGCTGTCTCCCGCGTTTGCGAGGTAGCGCAGGGAAACAGACGAAAGAAATGCCCACCCCCCCCCATACTCATGTACATACACACGTCCACACACGCAAATATACATACCTACACAGCTTTCCATGGTTTACCCCAGACGCTTCACATGCCCTGATTCAATCCACCGACAGCACGTCAACCCCTGTATACCACATCGCTCCAATTCACTCTATTCCTTGCCCTCCTTTCACCCTCCTGCATGTTCAGGCCCCGATCACACAAAATCTTTTTCACTCCATCTTTCCACCTCCAATTTGGTCTCCCCCTTCTCCTCGTTCCCTCCACCTCCGACACATATATCCTCTTGGTCAATCTTTCCTCACTCATTCTCTCCATGTGCCCAAACCACTTCAAAACACCCTCTTCTGCTCTCCCAACCACGCTCTTTTTATTTCCACACATCTCTCTTACCCTTACGTTACTTACTCGATCAAACCACCTCACACCATAGTTTAAATATATATATATATATATATATATATATATATATATATATATATATATATATATATATATATATATATATATATATATATATATATATATGGCGAATAGTTTAAATATATATATATATATATATATATATATATATATATATATATATATATATATATATATATATATATATATATGCTTCGCAGTCATCGCTAGGCTTCAACCAGACACCCTTGCTGCCACTGCCATCCTCCCACAGTTTAATGATCCTAGTGAACACAGTGATGTGTCTCGGGCGGTTGTGCGCCAACACCAGCCCGGATAAGCTAACTTACGGAAGAAAATGACCGAAAGAATTAGTACCATAAAAGGGAATTTGTAATGTGTGTGTGTGTGTGTGTGTGTGTGTGTGTGTGTGTTTACTTACCCCGGAACGCTAAATCCGGATCCTATTTTCCCGCCATAATTTCTCTTTGTCTCTCTTAACGTGTGTACACACGGGATTACATACATACATGAGTTTGTGTGTATGTGTGTGTGTGTGTGTGTGTGTGTGTGTGTGTGTGTGTGTGTGTGTGTGTGTGTGTGTGTACAAAGGGCCTTCTTTGTACTGGCTCTCTGCAGCAGTATTGCCGTGGACACGGTAAATAAGGTGTTTGTATTAACTTCTAAAATGTATTTATATTTCATTTTATTACACTATGAGGCTTTAGGGGGGAAAAAAAGGACATTCTCGTTCCATCGCTTCGTAATTTTAGAAAGTGGTAATACAAGAGGGGAAGATATTTCCATCTGCGTTCCTACCACTCTTGTGTCGCCTTCGGGGCTTCCTGTGCCTCAATTTAACTCGCCTTTTGGTGTGTCCAACGTCAAACTACATCAGTAATGCAACTGACACTAACATCAAAAGAAAAAAAAAATGATTGAGTCACAAAACGACACACACACACACACCCATGTATGTATGTAATCCCGTGTGTACACACGTTAAGATAGACAAAGAGAAATTATGGCGGGAAAATAGGATCCGCATTTAGCGTTCCGGGGTAAGTAAACACACACACACACACACACCCAAGGGAGGCTGATGAAGAAGCCGTCTCACCAGGGAGGAGTAAGGAGGAAGACGCCTAAGATATACTGAACATGTAAAGGGCAGGAGGGGAACAGAGGACGTGTCGCGAGTCGCCTTTACTCAATGGGTTTCGAGGTGAGCAGCGGAGTGCCACAGGGCTGGCATTTGGAACCATCACTCTTCTTGGTCCTACGTGGATCACTGGCCCGATGGGCCTGCACTCCTACCTGGATGTGTTGGCACACGACTCCAAAAGGTCACGAGGGATGTGGAGAGAGAGAGAGAGAGAGAGAGAGAGAGAGAGAGAGAGAGAGAGAGAGAGAGAGAGAGAGAGAGAGAGAGAGAGAGAGAGAGAGAGAGAGACTGCTCCAGCTTACAAGGGGACCACAGCAGACTCCAAAGTTGGGGTCCGGAAGTGTGGTCATTTGACGACACTCGACCCGGAGCAAGCGTAGAGTAATGAGGAGGAGGCCAAGCCAAATACGGCCTTAATATGATCATTACTTGGGGCGTAAAGCTTCAGGTGTCTCCGTGTGAGGGCGTGGTGGGAGTCGACCGATATCGTCCCTAACCCGTCGCCAGAGTCCCACATTAGGAGGAAATTAGGGAGACCAACTGTCTGCTGGCGAATATCAGAACACCTTTCAAGTATACATGGATAAAAGAACTATTCAGCGAGCTGTTTACATCAGCCATAAGGCCAGAACTACAATATGCTTCTCAGGTTTGGCCGCCGCATGTAGAGAGACACACAGAGCTCACAGAGAAGGTCCAGAGGAGAGCAACAAAGACGGCACGAGAATTAAGAAGGCTGAGCTACAGGGAGAGAGGCTGGAGGCCTTAAATTCACCCATCTCAGAAGAAAGAGGAGTGAGGAGTGACCTGATCACAACCTCTACGCCGCTCGACGATGTGGATAGTGAACAATTCCTGGAGAGATGTGGGGTCAGAACCACCCTAGACGACATAACACGAAAACAAGTAAGAAACAGGATTAAGGATGGGCGAAATACTTGTATCATACAAGTGTGGCGGATGAACGGAACACAATGACTGAAGACATATGGTTAATACAGACAACATACATGAATTCGAGAAGTTGTTTGATAGCAGAGAATGTTTAAGAGATGAGGATCCACGAGTGTAAAACTCCCTCCCCAAACAATGCAAATAGATACTTATAAATCACACAGACACACACACACACACACACACACCATTACCATAACGCTCATTTCCATGGTTATAGACGGGGAACTCCGCCGTCAACAGCTGGCGCTCCCTGTTGTGGTGTTTATAACCAAGTGACTGGCGTCTGGAGGGGAGGGGGATCGTATCCAGGAATCCGAACCCCACTTCATGCGCACCTGAATAGCACCGAACGTCATAAGGGATTGGAATCTCCTCCATGCACACCTGGACGGCATCGAATGCCGTAAAGGACTAGAACCTCCCTCACGCACACATTGATGAAATCAAATGCTATAAAGTATTGGATCCTCCACCATGAACGTATGAAAGGAATCGAATGCCATAAAAGACAAGAATCTATATGCACACCTGAGAGGGAGGTATCGAATGCCGTACGTATTTATCTTTAGCCGGGGAGAAGAAGAAGGAGGGGGAGAATGAGGCGGTAAACTGTGGGGGAGATAAAACATCCACGATCTTTTCTCCCCACGTCGGGGGACTGAAACACACGTCAGTATCAAATTTCGTCTGTCTCAAGGATCGTCCCTGGAGGGTGAGGCGAGAGAGAGAGAGAGAGAGAGAGAGAGAGAGAGAGAGAGAGAGAGAGAGAGAGAGAGAAACACCCACGGGCTGTGGGAGTGGACAGAGATGGGGGAAAAGGAGATGGGAAAGGAACGAAGGGCTTGATGGAAGAGGTGGAGGGCGCGCGAGAGACGGGAGGAAAGGATAGAGCAGAGAAAGGGATAGACAGGATGAATAGACAGGGACGACCTGGCGGTGGTAACCCGGGTAGAGGAGGAGGCCTCTGGCCAGCTGGGGCTCAAAGGGGGGCCCTATCCCCCCCTATGGTTTTAGACATTCCCCTCGTACACCGGCCCAGTTTCGGGCCCCACCCATCCTGGCGGGGCCCGGG